>NC_141022.1:38705000-39005000 GCF_052040795.2 Danio rerio
CCACCTGTTGAATTTACTGCTCTGACAATTTAATTTCATTCGCGTAACTTCATTATTATTTAATCATCTATATGAAGGCACAGAGGACACTTCCATTAATCATTCTTTACCATTAGTTATATTAACTAAAGTATGTTTGCTGTCCAAACACAGTAAGGCTGACGCAATTAAATTACATGTCATTTAAAAAAAAGGAAGACAAAAAGCGGTTAAAAGACGGCTTATAAAATCTAAATTTAAATACAACATGATTCATAAATCATGGAGCTGTGGGGGGCTGAGATGTCATCCTTTTTGTTAACAGAACCGCCTTTTTGTTTCTAACTCCAAGACGAGCAGTTAATCTTAATTAGATTAAATTGAACATCGCCATTCCATATGTGAATCATTTTTCACTTATTAGAGCACAATTAGAGCAATGTGAGCAACTGTTTTCATATTCATACTTTCACTACTGTGTGCTTTTTTCGTATCCATATTTTTATTGTGGAATGCTTCAACAATGTCACACAAAAGTCAGTAATCCATTTTAATTACTAAAAAACTTAAAAACGGTCACAGTTTTTGATTTTTAGTAGGCTTGACTCAATGTGCTCCTATTTAATTGCATAAAAACTTGTGAAAATATCTTGTTGAGACCGTTTCTTAATATAAAGACATGCACAGACATCATCAACATGCAAAAAAACAACAATAGTACAAAATATGTTTGATAACAAGAAGAGAATATTGCTGAACCAATTATTTATTAGGACATTAAATAGCAGCTAACAATGATGATGATGATTAATAATAATAATAATAATAATAATAATAATTGTAATAATAACAATACTACTACTAGTACTACTACTACTACTATTTCTACTACTACTACTACTACTACTAATAATAATAATAATGTGCATATTATTATTATTACTAATTAATTTCAGAATGCATTTTGGATGTTAAATCAGGTCTGCAGTTTTGGACTCTTATTTTGAAACTGCTTGTTTATTAGTAGTTTAAAAAAAATTGTTTTGTTAGCCTAGTTATCCTTGTTTTTAAGCCTTGGTTCCCTCTATTTTATTGTAAGTTGTTGATATGTTTCTGTTTTCCTTTAGAATAGGCTTCCCTCGACCCTGTTTGTGTTTTGTTTTCAACCATTAAAAATTAGCACTGACAGAGTGTTTGCATGACACCATTTTCAGCATAAAACGAGGAACTCTCTATGCATTTTGTTCATGTGTTTCCATAACAGGGATGTTTTTAGGTTCTGCCAATGCAAACTTTTCATAATGGATTTAGAAGAGCAAGTTTTAGAAAAACAATACCTTTACCTTCTCCATGTGAATATCTCCATCTACAGATGAATATAATGATATAGGATATTGCCAACTACTGGTCTTGCAAACATTAAACAGGGTTTTGTTGTTGTTGTACCTGTTTTTCTGAATGAGTGCTGATCATTTTGATTTTGTTGTTATATCCAAGCACATTTCACAAAAGATAAACCTATTAAGATAGTAGTTGTTTTTGTTAACATACCCTCAGGACATTGTTTCGTAAACATACCCTCAAGTCCTTGTTTCCTTTTCCTTCCCTTGCATAACAATGTAAGTGAGAATAGCTCTCAAAATAAGTAATACATTTACTTGCCATATTCATCACCATACCTTTACTGTATGTTTATATATATATATATATATATATATATATATATATATATATATATATATATATATATATATATATATATATATATATATAATTGACAGTAGGATAGCATCATATACACTTTCAGGTGAATCCTTTGTTGAACTGCATCCCAATTATCACAAATACTGCAGAAGACCTATTGGAACCCGCATGAATCCAAGATTCTCACATAAATCAGTCAAGTTTGGTGAAGAAAAAAATCATGGTTTGGGCTTAAATTCAGTTTGGGGCGTGCAAGAGATCTGCAGAGTGGATGAAAACATCAACAGCCTGACATATTAAGACAATTTGTGCTGCCCATTACATTACAAACAACAGGAGAGGGCAAATTCTTTAACAGGATAACGTTTCTTCTCATACTTCAGTTTCCACATCAACGTTTCTGCAAGGAAAGAAGGCCTAGGTGCTTCAGCATTGGCCAGACCAGTCACCAGATATGAACTTTATTGAGCATGTCTGGAGTAAGATCGAGGAGGCATTGAAGATGAATCCAAAGAATCTTGATGAACTCTGGGAGTCCTGAAAGAACGCTTTCTTTGCCATTCCAGATGACTTTATTAATAAGTTATTTGAGTAAATCCAAGCTCATGGGAGTGGCAGTACACAATATTAATTGTTTTCCCACTGCTCCATGACTTTATACTTTATACTGTACATTGGTTATGATAAGTGACAAGACTAATTGACTTGTATAATTTGTTTTATCTCTAGCTTGGCTATACCATATTTGGTTTTCAAAGTGTTTCAGTGGTCTGTTTTTGGACTTTCCCCAATTCTTACAGATCATAGGATGAGAGTAATAAATGAATTTTGACTTATGGTATCACCCATTGTAAAACCTGTCAAAGAGTTACATTTGCTCATTTAGCAGACACTTTTATCAACAGCGATTTGCCTGTGAGGATAAAAGAAGCACTTCAAATCATCCGAGAGTAGTATATCGATGCTATGACAATTTTTTTTTTCTCTCCTATTCTCTCTCCTTTTCTTCCAGGTTACCAGACAGTGTGTTATACACTTTAGGATAGCTATTATCTATGCTCACTGTGCATGACTAGCTGAGCTTAAATCAACACAAACATTGTGTTCCAAACAACAGATAATATACTACACTGTTAACATGAATTCTGACATGAATAAATATAAGCTTCAGTGCTTTAGTGTTGTTTGTACAGTCATAGAGTTTGTGACTCTGGGCTTCTCTAAGAACATTCCTCAGAGCTGACTTTTTTTTTTCTTGCTGAAAGATAAAAAAAAAAAAGTGTGACAACAGCTTGCACTGACAGGTGATAAATGGTTACGGTATGGGAATCTATCTGCTGCATCAACACATCGGAAATGGGATCACAGAAAGATAACAAATTACAGCGGGTCTGCTGTGATTCACAGAGAACTAGAGCCATGGTGATCCCTCTCTCCGAAGCCTCACTGACAAACTGTAACTTTCAGCACAGAGACTGGATGTGAAACACCGGACTTGCTGCAGTATATAGACAGGCCTGTGAATCATATGGGGAAACTATAGACTTTTACAATGGTTATCCTGTTCAAACAGAGAAGGAACTGTGTGTGAGGCAAACACACACACACACACACAAAACAACAGAAAAGTTTCATGTAGGTCCTTCATGAATTTTTTACATTTCTTTTTTGGAGCAAAAGAATTGAAAAGCCACTGCAAGCGAATTGGGCGCACGGTTGATTGTAACACTTCACAGTCTGTGAGTAGAGATGGAAGGTGAGCCAGAAAATGAGCACCGGCATCTGTCGAAGCTGGAACGTTGTTGGCTCACACTGATTGTTTGGCGTACCATTGAATAGATAGAGTGTGTTTGTTTCAATCAACTTCTATTTTATTCATGTATTCATTTTGTGGATCCATTTTTTTGTGCCTACGCAGCAACTATTTTTGTTCGGCCAGCCTCCTGCATCCTCTGCTCTCTGGGAAATTATTTACATTCTTAAAGCTTGCTTATTCTCTCTTCCCGGATAGCCTCGGTAGATTTGCCTGCCTCTGAGAGGAAGGCACACAGCATAATTTGTATTATAATTCATTTATATTTTCCTCATTATTTCCTTTTTTGCATAATACACAAATCCTGAATTTCGTTTGTGTTTGTCTAAATATTCAAATTAATTCAGACATTGAATGTCTCCTTTAGGGGAGGCACATTGGTTCTGAAAAGGCAAATCAATATCTATATGCATATTGGCAGAATGGTGTTATTGGAAGTATGCACTTCATTTACATGTTTCCAGAAAAGCGTTAAGCCTCAGTCTACCCTAAAGCTATCCATGTAATGGCACCGTGCTATGGTCAGAAAGGAAATTAAATACTATAATCTTTCACATTTGCTCAAGCTCACTGCTGACAAGCGAAGCCAAAAATAAATTGGCTTTATTTTGGGGAACAACATCTCTCCCTAAGGAAGAAATGGAAAGATTAGAGCCACACTGATGAGAAAATAACGGCTGATAAAAACAGCAGAAAGCCTTTTAGCCTGTACAACAGATATGAAATATTATTAATATTAAATCATTTATATTGTTTACTGCAAAAAGGATTTTCTTACTTTTTTCTTGATTCATTTCCAAATATCTACATAACAAATTTAATAAATGAGCAATTTCTGACAAGTAAAAACTATATTCTGGTTTTAAGATATTATATGGCAAAATTAAGTGAGTTTTTCCTTAAAACAAGCAAAATAGTCAAAAGGAAAAACAAAATGATTTTGCTTACCCCATTGGCAGATTTTTTTTTTTTTTTAAGGAAAAACTCACTTAATTTTGATATTTTATTTTATTTGTCTAGATAATGCTTCTTAATATATAATATAATTATTATATATTAATATAATTAATATAAATTTGCTCTATTGTAAAGGAACTATAATTAGTAATGTGCAGGATTTATAGCAATAAAGAACTGTATTTTTCGTTTAAGCCATTTTAATATCATTAAAATTATCAGTTTAATAATTAGAACTGTCAGTTTAATAATTTATCCTGTCAGCCAAATGCCTTTAAAAATAAAAAGCTTCTTTAGTCGGGAATTAATATTAAAAATGTTCAAATCATATCATATCAAATCATTTATATGGTTAGCTGTAAAAAAAAAAAATATTTTCTTACTTAGATTTGTTTTGTCTTGGTTCTAGTCCAAATATCTAAATGAAAAATTAAATGAAAAAGCATTTATTAGATAAGTAAGACTTAGACAAGTCTTGTTTTAAGATATAATATGGCAAAATTAGGTTATTTAGATTAATGACAATTTTATTTGTATAGCATATTTTTTAAAACTTTTTACTGACCAGTTTGCTTTCCAACAGATAGAAAGAAAAAAAAAGGAAAGAAATGAAAAGATACAGACAAAAACAGTCACACCTCCTGTCAGCCAAAATCCTTTGAAAATAAAAAGCTTAAGTCTTGACTTAATATTGAAAATATTGACAGAAGGGATAGTCTAATTGAAGGTGGCAAGGCGTTTCAAAGCCTGGATGCAGCAATACAAAAAGCACAATCACCTCTATATTTAATCCTTGATTTAGCAAAGCACTAGAAATACATTGGAGGGCAGACATGAATCTGGTAGCCTGATACACAGTCAGTAGCTGACTGTGATAATCAGAGGTTGTTTCATTAAAAAAAAAATTAAAGTTAAGTGATACAATTTTGATCTCAGCTCTAAAACAAACAGGCAGCCATTGTAAAGAATGTAGGATTGAAGTAAAATGCTTTTTGCTCCCTCTCAGGAGGTGGCCAGTAAAAAGGACAGTAAGGTTTTGCATGAAGACTTCTGATTGTTCAAAAAAATGAAATACCAAAATAAATAACAGTCATATAAAAATGCTGAAATACTGGCACTTTCAAGAAACACTATGCACTTGTGCTCAAACTTTTGGTCCTGTAGTCCAGCGTAATTGTTAGTAAGTTGTCAAGACATGTTCTTTACTTAAACAATTTCATCAAATTGTGTTTTCGTAGTTTCTATGGAAATGATAAATATATAACTTCTTAAAAGATTGCAATATGAGACTTGTTTTAAGCTCCAAAATTACAGCTCTCTTTTAAAAATACCAGCTAAAAGATTTTTCATTTTTAGTTGAAAGTGGTGCCATGCACAACAACCTCTTGTACATACAATAGTCTTGTCAAAGCATAAATTAATTTAATATTAAGCACTTTGTTTGGAATTCATGTCCATCTTTGCATAGTTATTTGATTTGTTTGGCCATCTCTGCTTTTTTAAAACAGTGATTAATTCTGAGCTCACTTTGAGATTAAGTTTATGTATATTTGCTTAGCATATTGTATATAGCCATGGTTAGAGTGTGAGAAACATTTGTATATGGGCCATGTTTTATTTGTGATAATGCAAAGGAACATGTCTATTGAGAAATGTGCACAAGAGAGGCTGCTAATTAAATTCAAGGGATGAACCAATAAAATAACACATATGTTAGTCAGTGTGTACTTTATTTCTGTCTGTTTGATGGTTAATTTAAAAAATCCATAGAATTCTGTCAGTGTAAATGCCAGTCAGTCTAAATGCCAATCTTAAAACCAGATATTGTGCATATGTCCCCTCCAGACATCACTTTTGCCCACTTTTTTATGGCTCAATTCAGTGATGCACTTCCTCTTTCTTCCAGGCACTAGTTATCCTTCTTTGTGGTGAGACAGGAGGAACATCAGCACTGGCACTTAAGGTAAGATAAGACTCCTTTAGCGAGAGCAGTTCTAATGTGTCTTTTCCAGCTAGGGCTGCACAATTCTGGCTCAAATGAGATTCAAAATTTATTTAGCCTAAAATCAATATCACGGTTTTCTCCCGATTCTGTAGATGTAAAATAAAAGTTAATATGAGTAGCCTATTGTTATTGTTATTTCTCAAACATATGATAAAACAACAGTAATATTATTAGCCCTATATGTAGTACTTCTGTTGGATAAAAATGCTAAAAATTCTGTTCTCACTTGGAATAGTGGACTTGAACAGACTTTAATTATGTCCTAGCTGTTTATGACTCTGAAGTTGAATTATTGTGTTTGAGATGTTTGCTTGTCATTTGTCATTGAGAATATTGTTAGACAACTTTTTTCACTGGTAAAATGAGACATTTGTCATTATCAAGTTCCATCTTGAATTATATTCAAAATTACACAGGCTACAGTAATTATACTGACCTAGTAAACATTTATTTTCATGCACAACACTTTGGGCTCTAGTTTAATGATCTAGGCGCAAAGTCTAAAGCACATGGTGCAAAAGCATTATGTGTGTGTCCGAATCCACTTTTCTTATTTTAAGTACGGATAAATAAGCTCTGCACTGTGGTGCATGGTCTAACAGGCCTGAGCTTATTCTTATAATGAGTTATGGGTGTGTTTTGAGAATAAACCAATCAGTCTCATCTCCCATTCCCTTTAAGGGTCAATTTTGTTGCACCATGACGCATTTGCTATTCACATGGCAGACTTTGTAAGTGGAAAAACTGAACATTTTACTAGAGAGAAAAAGTTAAACAGAGCATCTGCAGCAAAAGGATAAAGAATGAGCCTCCTCCAATCGGCCTTTACTTTCACTTTCTTTTTCTCTCTTTCGTGTATAAGAAAACGGTGTTGTATGCACAGACATCCATAAGCCTACATATTTAATTTCCTTTGTTAAGCGCAAAGATTTGTTTCAAAACTATTTGTAAATTCACTTCTTATTTCCAGCAAACGAATAAATGAGCAATAATAATTTGCTATTTAAACAACGTGGTAGAAAACAGGAAAATTAAGGTTGCATTGGTCTGAATAGCAACACGTCATGGCAAACACGTCTAGAGCCATATTTCGCCGGGTGTATGATAGGGCCCTCTGTGTTCACTACAAACGAAAACACATCAAATGCTTGTCGTAATCATAACTCTAAAATGCAGAATGATCATTTAAGTGGTGTACATGCTGTTGGATTCACTTTTCACTGCCGAGTGCAGCTCATGTCATGGCTGCCATCACTTTGAGTTCAGTTTTCAAGAAACTGAACGTTATTTGCAACTTTACTACCTGTTATTCACAGCCTATGCAGGTTCTGTTCTCTGAAGTAGACATCATTAGCATGCATGCGCTAATCCTCTCTGTAGTAAACAAACAGTGCATCAGCTCTGATGCGAATACGTCATTACATGAAGACAGAAAATAAATTTTTTGGTAAACTATACCTTATAAATATAGTATGTGACACTTTTAGCACCATTTGAAGGTGTCCACGTATATAAAACAATGTAAAGACTTGTGCGACCTCATTTATGCTTCTGTCCTGACATTTAAAAAATATAATTGGCTGAATCATAGAAAAACAGAGTTAAGATTGTGTGTAGGGTTGAATCAAGATCACAATCTTTTTTCGATTAATCATGCAGCTCTAGTTCCAGCTGTTTCCTCTTTATCCCCAATACATACTTGAGAAGTATATAAATATATAATCATTTAAGTGTCGGGGGGTAAAAGTCTTTTGACGTAATTTAACTTAATTTCTCATCATTTCTCTTCTTATTGGTATCAAATATGTATTTTGTTGAAATGCTCTAACAGTTTTCACTTACATATTAAGAGATCTTCTATAAAATTTGCCAGTTCTTATTTAAAGCCTGCAATTATTGCGGATGAGCCCCTCATAAGCTCATATTTTTTGACTAGAGTGTGCTATCTCAAGCAAAAAAAAAAGGGGGAAAAGCAACCTTTCCATTGCTAATTAAATGTACTTTTTTTATCCCTGGCCGACGATGAGCTCATTATCACACATTGCATGCGCAGTATAGAGTTCAGGGCTACCGAGGACTCAGCATTTGCTTTGTGAGTCGCAGACACGAGTGGGGCTTTACCAACCTGATTGAAATGTTCAGGGAGATGCCACGGTTTGTTTCTCACAATAGTAAATGAGCATTTCGGTATGTGTCTCAGTGACTGGCTCCCTTGAGGGGGAGGTGACTTGGTATTTTTAACATCTTAATGAAACGCTGAGAGGGCTCCTAATTGCAGCGCGAGTGGGTTGGGGAGAATAGAGGTGAAGTGACAGCGCTGGAAGCCTTTGATCTGAGGATTCTAATCAATGGGGATTAGTGTCCTTTCGCTTTGTGCTGCGCCATGTCTTTGACAGCCCCCATGACTCTCATATTAATGAGCCATTAGCTTGGCTTGAATTAAGAGAGATACCGGTTCACAGATCTTTCTGGATAAGAGCACACTTTAGGGTGACACTGATAACTTGGGCTCTTGCTGCCCGAGGTGGCTGAAGTCAGTCAGAGTCCTCTAAGAATAGGGTCTCTAATCTATGAGGAGTCCTAAATGAAGGATGGCAGGAGGATGTTTATTTAATTACGCTGATCGCAACACAGAGATATATAACTAACTCCTATCGCACCTCTCTAATGGTGGCTGTAGCCCTTGCAACCTTCCGTCTGAGAGTAATGTAATGTCATGTATTGGGAAGGGTTTTGGCATAGACCACTGTGCAGTCAGTACTAGTGTGGGCATGTACTGTAGGGCTGAACAGTGAACACCCTTTTGAATTATACAGCTTCAAACAGGGATTGAAATTAACACCTGTCAAATGTGGTTGAAAAATTAGGCATGGTGGGAAACGCATATCAACTCATGCCATTTTCAAGCCAGTCATTCATTTATCGGCAAACGACGGACTGCTGTAAAACTGAAAGCCATTCAATTATTCAGTATCAGATTTAATTATAGGCCTGAATGGATTAAATTTAAGTAGCAATTCTGATAATTTTGGTTTTGGCTGGTTCTAAATTGCTACTTGCCATGAAATCAAAACTGACAATTTAGTTTTTTTTTTTTTTTTTAACTTTTATGTAATATTTCAGTATTTATTAAGTCATTTATCATGTGCATCATTAGGTTCCTTCAGTAACTTTCATCAAAATAACTTACCTTCCCATGTCTGATGATGTTTTGAGAGTTTTGGTGCAAGGGTGGGATATTAGCATTTCAATCAGAGACCACATCAATAGCAGATTACTACAGTTCAATAATTCAGTCAGTTCCCTGTGAATTACATCAATAACTAACCTGTTTTTTTTTTTGTTTTTTTTTCAAAAAGCAATTTCACTTGTATAAAGTGGAGAAAAAATACAATCAAACCTCTGTTTCATGCCGAATTTAAAGAGGTAATTCACCTAAAAATGAAAATACTGTTATCAATTATTCATCTTCATGTCATTTCAAAGCCCTTAGGCCTTTATTCATCTTCAGAACACAAATTAAGATATTTTGAATGGAATCTGAGAGCTTTCAGATCCTTTAAAGATATATACAAAGTCACGCTGCTGATGTAATTCCCATATTCATAAGCAGAGGAAATCACCCAAAATATTTTAATTTGTGTTCAGGAGATGGATGTCAGTTTCCAGGGTTTGGAATGAAATGATGATGAGTAATTAATAATATGATTTTTGTTTTTGGGGGAATTAATCCTTTAAGGCCAGCATGAAGCCGAAGTTGTGATAGTCTATTTAAGTTAAATGGCTTTTTGAAGGGAAAAAACATGACTGTTCTTGATCTAATCCCTTTAATTATTTAGTGGCCAGTTTGGTTGGCAAACGAAAAAGGTCATTTCTGGATTTAAATGAGAAACCTAGGCATATTCGTTTATATAAATTAGCGATAGTTTTATGCAAGATGTATTTAAAACTCCTTTGACTATTTTAGCAAGCAAGAATTTATTTATTTGGTAACACTGTATTTTGATGGTGCCCTTTATACGTTCAATTCAGTTCAATTCAGCTTTATTTGTAAAGCGCTTTTTACAATGTAGATTGTGTCAAACCAGCTTCACGTAAATGGTCATAGTAAATTGGAACAGAGTAGTTCAGTTTTTAGTGTTTAAGTTCAGTTCAGTTAAGCTCAGTTCAGTGTGCTTTAAAATCATTACTGAGAGTCCAAACATTATGTTTAGACATTATGTTTGGGGACACTATGTTGATTAATTGTGTTAATTAATGTCTCATTATGTTTAGTCAACGTAATGAGACATTATGTTGACTAAAATGACAAGTCAGCTAGAAGTTATTATTATATCAGTACATTATCTGCATAATATCTGCTAACACTTTATTTTGATGGTCCCCAACAAACACAACAAACTTTCACTCTACATACTCCTACAGGGTGTCAGTGGGATCTTAAAAAGACTTAAAATGTCTTAGTTTTCAAAAACACAATTTTAGGCCTTAAAAAGTTTTAAATGTACTGAAATATTGTCTTGAGGGCCTTAAATCATTTTAAGCGCGTCTTAATTTTCCCTTGTTTATGTAAAGCTACCCAGTCAATCCAAAACACATCCAATCCCCAAAACACATCTCAACAAAATGTTTAATAAAACTACTCATAACTAATATTATAACTGCAGCCTGTTGTGGAAACATTAATTTTTTTAAGTTATGTTGAACAAAAATGTATGTTACAACTAAGGTCTGCTTGTTTTGGGACATTATTTAAAATATGTGGCTAAGAAATGACTAATTAGCGACACAATGGCGCAGTAGGTAGTGCTGTAGAGTTTACATGTTCTCTCTGCGTTCACGTGGGTTTCCTCCTGGTGCTCTGGTTTCCCCCACAGTCCAAAGACATGCCATACAGGTGAATTGGGTAGGCTAAAATTGTCCATAGTGTATGAGTGTGAATGAGTGTGTATGGAGGTTTCCCAGAGATGGCTTGCAGCTGGAAGGGCATCCACTGCGTAAAACATATGCTGGATAAGTTGGTGGTTAATTCCGCTGTGGCGACCCTGGATTAATAAAGGGACTAAGCCTAAAAGAAAATAAATGGATGAAATGACTAATTAGGTATTTTTTTTTGCTAGGTCATTAAAAAACCTTCGCATCTAGCCCTCAATAAAACTGAAAAAACACTGTTATTCACTCTATAAAGGAGGAAAATCAATAAACCAGTTTAAAACTAAAGTGTTCAACCAGCTTGCCTACCTCTATCCTAGTAGGTAAAAAATTATGTCAGAATGTCACATACTTTGTCACAATATTCATAAAACAGTAGGCAAAAGTGTCTGAATGACCTATCACTTCCAGCGAGATTCTGAAGAGTGCATCTGATGGGCACTTTACTATGGCAGCAGAATGGCAACAAAAAGACCCAACTGGTACTGTAGACCAAATAACAGTGACAATGTGGAAAATGTTGTACATTCATATTTTATCCTACACACATTCATACTTTACTATATAAAGGATTTCAAACCAAACGTGCTACCTACAATATGTGATGTACCTGTAGAACAATTAAGAGCAGTATGATACTTTACATTCAACAGCTGTCTTTAAGACTGGATTCTGATTTAATTTTTTTCTGCAAGCATGAAACAATATCTCATATTAGCTCATACCAGGTATTGTAACAGCTCATATGATAGACAAGGTAGCTGACACCCCCCTCCTAAACGGATATCTGAGACCAATTGGGACATGACAGCCTAACTTCACCTTGATGTAGTTAATCAGGTCCTGGAGGAGAAACCCTCGAGTGTTTACCTTGTCTCTCAAAGATTATATAAACGTGATATAATCTATCAGTTTTCAAATTGATGACCGAGAAAGTGAGAACTGACAGTGGGGACTCGGGGGCTTTGTAATGTTATTCAGACAGGTGTGTTTCGAGTTCAGAGGAAGATCGAAATCCAGCGACCTGAGAAAGACAGCAGCGAGATCCCTGATCAATCTCATGCCGAGCTACTCAATAATGAATGTGTGGGAGTCACATAATCCAAAATTCATGTCCGATTTTACCCTCTAATCCATCAGAGCCTCAATATCTGTCAGCATCAGGTTCACCGTCCGGTACAGTTCTGTCTTTTTCCTTATGCCTCAGGTTGTATTTATACTCTCATCTCTTTTTGTCAGCTTACACGAACACAGCTACACAAAGTGTTTTCATGTTATGGAAATCAGAGAACTAACTTTTTTTGGCAGTGGTGAAAGGTGTGTGAATCTGTGAATCTTCGGATCATGACTAAGCCATTGGATTTTTTATTTATTTATTTAATTTGGAAGGCTGTCTGCATACTGAACTGTACTGTACGATGGACGTTCTCTAAGGATCCAAATAGACTTATATTGAAGCTCGCCAAGGCTGCAATTGTCCTAAGTTATACTGTCACTCTTACTACTACTACTACTACTACTACTACTACTACTACTACTACTAATACTACTACTATTACTACTACTATTACTACTACTAATAATAATAAAATATAATAATAATATTATTAATAATAATAATGATAATAATAATAATTATTATTATTGTTATTATTATTATTATTATTATTATTATTATTATTTATCCATTCATTTATTTTATTAGACTCTTTATTCATCGGAGGTCGCCACAGCGGAATGGACTGCCAACTTATCCTTATGTTTTATGCAGCGGATGCCCTTCCAGCCGCAACCCAACATTGGGAAACACCCACTTCTTCACCCACATACACTACGGCCAATTTAGTTTATTTAATTGACCTATATCGCATGTCTTTGAACCATGGGGAAAACTGGAGCACCTTTAGGAAACCCACGTGAACATGGGGAGAACATAAAAACTTCACACTGAAATGCCAACTGACCCAGACAGTACTTGAACCAGCAACCTTCTTGCTGACCACCGTGTCACCCCAAAAAATAAAAAACAATAATAATACAAAATTAAAAATTAAAAATGTATATATTTTTATATGTTATTACACGTTATTCTTCTGTGTCACTTAATGATTCAATGAAATCATCCCAATAATTTAAATATGCTCATTTGGTGACTTTTATGATTAAAATATTATACAGTCATGCATTTTTCCCATATTTTGCAGAAGACATTCAGTAATTTTATGATCTTCTAGAATCTTCTAAATGCTGCCAATATCCTTCAGGCCATTAGGTTTTACCTATTTGTAAGCATGAAGATTTTAAAATTAGATTTCAAATCTAATAAAATTGAGCATGATCACTTCAGCATGAATTATTTCACAGTCAGAAGTACAGGTCAGAATAAAAATGCATAGATTTAATAAAATAACGTGTTGGACCTCACCAATTACGGTGAGCCTGTGCTAATTATAGCCTTGGTTTCCTGTTCTTAGCTGACAGGAGTGGCACCCAGTGTGGCCTTCTGCTGCTGTAGCCCATCCGCCTCAAGGTTGAACATGTTGTGCATTCATTGGGGGGTAGCAGCACAAGGAACAACGCACTGTTTTATATTGCATAAAGCACAAATTTAATATTATTTTTTAAATGAAAAGGTGGTCTTTGCTGCTGCAGCACAGCGCGTGACTGCGCATGACAAACTTCAGTACTACGCATGATGAAATGCGAATTCACTGTGGCCACGTCTGTATCAGCTGTATTTGGTTTCCCTAGTGAAATCAAAGTCAAAGATCATTCTATAAGATATTATGTGGTATGGCTGCAAATATGCCATATTGGTTTAAATCTGACATAAGTAACAAAAAAAAGAATGAAATGCCAACACCGAACAAGGACGTACAGTACAACATCACTGTACTTTAAATACTGTAAACATGACAGAGCAATTCTACATTCGTGATTCAGATGTTTAATAATATATATATATATATATATATATATATATATATATATATATATATATATATATATATATATATATATATATATATATATATATATATATATATATCAGAACAGTTGTTGTTTTTTTTACATCTACAAGTGACTTGATTCTCTTTTTGGTACTTTCTAAATTTAGCTTGGGTTTTGTTGTATGTATTAGAACAGAGACATGTCTGACTTTTATGAAAGCCTAACAATAACTGTCAGTTTGGGGAGTAAAAGAAATAGAGGGTTGTAAGAGCAAAAGATGAAAGGTAAATATCCTTCAGAGAGGATTGGCAGAGAATAGCTCTTTCAGAGGGGGGTGCACTCAAAGGGTAGATGATATTATGCTTCCTGTCAAACGCAGACCCTGATAAATTGTTAGATTCACTGACATATAGAAGCGAGAAACACTGTTATAAGGAAAGCATACGTATTGATATTGTAAACACTGTCGATGTGAGAGGTAGTAGGAGCTTTTGATACATTGGAAAAGTTGTGAAAGATTTATTTACTTGTATCTTTTCAAACTTCTTCTACACAATTACTAGAAACCCTGGTTTTCCTTTTACTCAGTGCATCATTAATACAACACGTCAAGGTCTAAACCGAAGAAAGAAAAATGGAGAACACTTATGAAATGTGATTTAACTTTTTATTTGCAAGTAGTTATCGTCAGATGTTTTGTGCTCATAATGGGTTGTGCCAGGATTGCTGAAAATCATAATGATGAGTTTGACTCAAACTCCGCTTTCAGCATGAAAATGAAGCAAAACACCTGCACATAATTTTCTAGACAATCAGAAAGAGAAGAAATGACAACAGCGGGGCTGTTTAATGTTTACAATGAAATTGAGAACAATTTGAGGTTCAGTTCAGTTCCAATTGAGGCAACAAAGAGTGCAGAAGTGTTATTCATATGTGGATTTAAGCTCATGTAAGTTAAAATTGTTCAGTATAAAGGAGCTGGTACCTGTAAACAGCATCTATCTAAAACATGCGCAGTGTACACTATAAAAAAAGTTCTGTTAAATAACAGTTTCCATAATTTGTGGTTCACAAGTGTTTTCTCTCTGCAACTCTCACATGGTCACCCACTGAAGCTAAGCAGGGCTGCACCTGGTCAGTACCTAGATGGAAGACCACATGGAAAAGCCAGGTTGCTGCCAGAAGTGGTGTTAGTGAGGCCAGCAGGGGTGCCCAATCTGTGGTCTTTGTTGGTCTCTGCTCAGTGTATACTGCTCAGTGAGCGCCGTCTTTCGGATGAGATGTTAAACCGAGGTCATTAAAAATCCCAGGATGCCCTTCGAAAAAGAGTAGGGGTTTAACCCCGGCATCCTGTCCAAATCTACCCGCTGGCCTCCTAACCCTCCCCATATCAGAATTGGCTTCATCACTCTGTCTCCTCTCCATCATTCAGCTGGAGTGTGGTGTGCTGTCTGGTGCAAAAAGGCTGCCGTTGCGTCATCCAGGTGGATGCTGCAAAATGGTGGTGGATAAGGAGATGCCCCCCAATGTGTTTAAAGCGCTTTGAGTGCCTAGAAAAGCACTATATAAATGTAAGGAATTATTATTATTATTATTATTATTATTAATATTATTATTATTATTATTATTATTATTTTCTGTTTAATTATGGTTGTGAATTGTAGACCTTGATCTCTGCTTTGTCAACTTTTGATGTTAAAAATGCAACTCTAAAGTTTAACAAAGTGACTTTTATTGACATTTTAGTTGTTTAAAATGATATAATGTATAAGAAATAATATATATATATATATATATATATATATATATATATATATATATATATATATATATATATATATATATATATATATATATATATATATATATAAGTCTATAAAATAACTATATAAATGTACAGGGTTTTTTTTGTACTGTAATCAATGTTGGTAAGTTACTTTAAAAAAGTAATACGATCCTGCACACAAAAATCTATTTAGCCTGTTTAGGTTGAGTTGGGCTGCCGTGTTTTTTGGGTGCTGGTGTCCTCCTTGGTGACGAGTATTGTCGTAGAATGCTTTCTATTCAAGTGCTTGAACAAGTTGCTGGTCGAGCTAAAAGCAGTCGAAAGTTCTTTAGAGACTGGACATAGACCTAATTTCACAGCAATATTTTTGTTTTTCACTCAATGAAATCAAAGTAATGTCTGTATTTCCACAATAAGCAACCACTCCATGACAGCAACCATTTCAGCTTACATTTTTCAGCAATTTAAAAGTAAATAATTATTAACTGACGTTGCATCAGAAAACCTGATTTGAAAGAAGCTTTTTTTGCCTAAAAATGATATTTGTAATGTGAGTAACGCAATTACATTGACTTTAGTAACTGTGATCAAATTACACAAATTTAAAATGTTATTTATTACTTTATTGCGTTCCTCAAAAATAATAATAGAATACAGTAGCACATTTATATATATTACTTTTAACTATTACTTTTTTTTAATAAAACTCACTTTTTTCAACTTTTCAAGCTTTAAAGTTATTGGAAGAAATATCAAGGTTCCATTATGCAATTCAAAAGCATAAGTAAACAGTGGTTAAATAAAAATGTAAACATGAATTTGGAAAACTGATAATTTACGGATAATTTTTATACTGTATTTCATCCTATTGTGAATATAACTTAGCTTACTTTAATGGCATTTTGTTTGAGGGATGTTGCTATAACCTATTTATTTATTTATTTATTTATTTATTTATTAGTTATGGGAAAGCAAAAAATGCGTCAACATTTTTTTTTTACCACAATTAAATAAATTTTGGAGATTTTGAAATTGTCAGTAAATGTTTTATGTAATATATTTGCAAGCAGTTGGGTTAAGTAATCACTAAATAGTCTAGTTCAGTGGTTCTCAAACTGTGGTAAGTGTACCACTAGTGGTACGCAGGCTTCCTTCTAGTTGTACGCGGAGATATCAAATGTGTCATATGTACATGTTACATTTATTTACAAATTTATCAAAAATTATTTATATATGTATATGACATGTAATATTATTTCTTTTTTGACATATATTATAGCCTATATTTCTGTGGTCCAGGCAACATTTCCAGGTGTTAATGAATTGGCTACAATATGTTAATACTTCACATTTAAGTACAGAACTTTTCTTTTTACTTTTTAAGAACATTAACCTAACATTTTTAACTTTTAAAAGCACATTTTAATTTCAATGTTGATGTTTTTATTTTTTGCTTGTTTTTTTATTTTATTTTTTTTTTACATATAAGCACAGTACAGTGTTAATGTTCAGACTATTTATAATGTTTAAAATGGCTGACAATAATAAATATTCTTAATAATAGTAATTATTATGCCACGTTTTAGAACTGTGCAGAGCTGTAGCTGCTTTACTGGGCTTACTACCCTACTGTATTTCAATACTGCTCATTATGGTGGTACTTGGAGAGACTATTTTTTTCTGAGGTGGTAGAGAACCACTGGTCTAATTAATTATATTTAAGAACAATAGAAGCAATCTAGCAAGAATACAACATATATCTGCAATATGATATTTTATATTCTACTGTAGTAGGCATTTAATGGATTTTACAGTCCTATAGTAGATTTTGATATCCACATTATTTTATTAAAGTTGACAGAATATTGTAATAAAATTAAAATCAGTTTTGACTGTGGTTTTAATTGTTCACACAATGTTTAATATAATTAGATAAGGAAAAAAAATAAGCCAATAAATACTGTAGGTATAATTAAAATTTGTGACTTTTTGAATGCTCATGATGTACATTGTTTTGTAATGTCTGTGCTACGTGACGACTGACTCGAAATTGCTTTCAGCAAATTCTTCTTCTATTTTACTTTCAACTGGAAAGTGAGCCATTTCTTTCATTTGGAATTGTGTTGGACTCTGAATGGTGTTTTCTTTTTCGTAAAGTAGAGCCACGCTGGATTCTGAGAATAGTGGAACATTTTATGAGCAATTATTCTGAGGCCTGAGTGGATTGAGGGGCTAGATTGACATTTTTGTGCACAGGGAGCTTCTTGAATGTAAATGAAGTCTTTGAACATGTCTCTTTCTCCTTTTACTCGAAGGATTTGGTCTGATGACATGCATTTTTACCTCGCGGTTTCTCAGTAGAGTGGCTGAAAATGCTCCTTAGTCTTCCTTTTTAAATTCAGAATAGTACCAGCATGACGGTACACACCTTTTACAATATTTTTTTCATATTATAATCACCCTAAACCCAAGCCAGGTCTGAACTCCTCAATAGTTTCCTACTTTGTGCTGAAATGAAAATGAAAACTCAAGCATAAAATTAAGTCAAACACATTTCTCTATTCACAATTCATTCATGCAAGAAATTGGTGAGCACAAACAGAGCAGGGACTAATGAAAAAAGGGCAAAAACACTGCTATAAACAGATGACTACTTTAATAAAGATATACGATATTAACATACTTTATGACAAAGACCCCTGATACGTTTAGAATATTGTCTTGCACAAATATACACACTGTACATTAAAATTTACACTATCTTTGATCTTTTTCATTTTGTAATATCTTTAGCTTAATTATGCTTTATTTATTTATTTTTATTAAGTCCAATTAAATAAATATTTCTATTTATAGATCGTATAATATATCAAATATCAGATAATCAGTTAATTTAATAGCAATATACACTCACCTGTCACTTTATTAGGTACATTTTTCCAACTGTTTGCAAATTTCTGATCAGCCAATCACATGGCATGGCATTTAGGCTCGTAGACATGGTCTAGACAGTCTGCTGCAATTCAGACCGAGCATCAGAATAGGGAAGAAAGGGGATGTAAGTGACTTTGAATGTGGCATGGTTGTTGGTGCCAGACAGGCTGGTCTGAGTATTTCAGAAACTGCTGATCTACTAGGATTTTCACGCACAATCATCTCTAGGGTTTATAGAAAATGGTCTGAAAAAGAGAAAATATTCAGTGAGTAGCAGTTTTGTGGGCGCAAATTCCTTGTTGATGCCAGATGTTAGAGGAGAATGGCCAGACTGGTTCCAGCTGATAGAAAGGCAACAGTAACTCAAATAACCACTCGTATGCAGAAGAAATAACCACGAGGTATGCAGAAGAGCACTTCTGGCCTGATGAATGTTGATTTTAATATTAATATTAATATTATAATTAATAATAGTAATAACATGTAAGTGTTTATTCAGAACATATAATACATTTTGGTAAAGTAAGATTTTCCATCTTAGTGGTTATATTATAAATGAGACCAAAAATCTAGATTGGTTGAATTAACATGTTAAACTTTAGATAAAAATAAAAACATTTAAATTTATTTTAAGGTTTCTTCTGCTGTGATCATTCTGTAAGTAATCATTCAGCAGAAATTCACAGATTAAAAAAAAGTAATGACTTGCAGAAATATCAAAAAGGCCACATATTCTGTTTGTCCCAAGTCATAAATTGTGAAGTTGAAATAAGAATAAATAATACCTTTCAAGAGTTCACACTTAGATAATGCTCAACTATAATAGCAGGTTTGGCATTGTGTCTCGGGAAAGAACCCTGAGCTCTAAGATAGATGGGTCCAAGGTTCCCGCCTGGTCAATGAGCATTAGGACGATTCGAGATCTGGTATTTTTCAAGTGCCCCTTTATGCTCTGGCTAATAGGTGGTACTGATTGATTAAGGATGTATGCGTTAAGTGCTTACCACTGTATCAAAATTTACTCCTCTCCGGAGGACCCGGAGAAAGCCCACGCAAACATGGGGAGAACATGCAAACTCCACGCAGGGAGTGAGTTTGTGGTATAAAAAGGGAAGGATGGGGGAGGATTCAAAAACGAAGATAAGGAATGAAGTTTGGGATCTGATAGGCTAGCTGATGATTAGCGATGAGGATCAGCTATAGACGATCATATCACATGCTCCTCTCGAAATTAGTTTGTGAAACTTGACTTGTTGTATTCACCATCTTGCTTCAGAGAGCAGAAAAGTCCATTAAAATATGATAAATTATGGATTAAAAAATAAATGTGAACGAATAAAATCTAAAATTGAAGTAAAAATAAACATTTTATCTTAAAATGCTTAATTATCTGTCTATCTTAGAATTTAATAATTACAGATGTCAGAAAGTCAGTGAAGTGGAACAGCAAATGCTTACTTCTTGCATACAGAGATTAAAAACACATTTAATAGCTCCTTTGTGTGGCTTTCACATTGTGCTTCCAGAAACATGGTTTCCCTGTGTCCCAACATGCTTAAATTCACGTTGCCTTGGGAACTTGGGTGAGTATGAGTGAGAAGGAGGCTGAGAAGTCAAAGCCGCTGGGTCGCAGGTGCTGGAAATGAACAGTGTCCAATGATCCTGAAAGACAAGGCAATTTGGCAGCCACCGTCAGAATAATGAGAATAGAATGGTAATGTTGCCGGGCTGAGCACTCTTTCAGGGGCATTTGCAAGCCGGGGCTGAGGCCAACTTGTGCTCCAGTTTTCACACCAAGGTGTTTACACATTAACCTGCACAAATAGATGTTTCCGAATCACCAGCTGTTAGCATAGATGTCTTTGTTTGACTGAGGGTATCGCTCAATCTACAAAGTCATAGCAGATCTCCTTACACAGGCAAGACAGACATACCTTCATGTTGGACTCATTATTTATACATTTTGAAATTTTATTCAGTGCAAAGTGTGGAAGGTATCAAGTGATTTATCGTAAATAGTAGGTAGTATAGAGGTAATACTCTATTTGTAAAGCGCTAGTACACCATTAAAAAAGTGATTAGTTTGCTTTACCCATTAAAGTTTGTAAACCAATTGCTTTTAAAGTGATTATTTGACTTAAAGTGAGTGAACCCATTACCTTAAAATTATTAAATGAATGAATTAGGGGCAGAATTATTAAAATTAGGTCAACTTAATTGTTTAAAGTTTTAATGGATTTACTCACTTTCTTTAAATAAAGTCAACTTGATGCTTTTAAGGCAACAGGTTTATTTACTATTTTAAAATTAAGCAACTAATCACTTTTTACAGCGTAATACAGAGTTTCTGCCATTGTTAGAGAAATACAATGTAGAGAAAGGAGGAGTTGAGGAAAATTTGAGAAGCACAGGTTTTTCTTTTATAGGTTTTTCATAACTTTTTCAGGGTAAAAATGATCCGAAATCAATTTTTGAGCAGGTACATAACCAGTTTTGATTTCCTTACCTTACAAGCTTGCAAAACTATTTTATCCACATAAACTTAGATTCGTCTGTGCTGAGGAGCCGATGATCGTTAATTTAGGTTTTGTTTTTTGTCTGTGTAAACTGCTGATGACACATGGACTGTTCTTGTTTATGTTCTTGGAACATTTTTGGGCTTTTAAAATTTCATGACCCTTGCTGTCTATGGAGCAATAAGACGGCAAAGAAGTAACTGGACACTTTTTCAAGTGTTTTTCTTTTTCCTGTATTATTTAGACGTTTTCAAGTTGGTAAAACTATACCTGTGCAAAGTGCTGATTATACACATTTGATATATTTCTTTTTGTCCATGCTTTGACACATCAGATTTGTTTTAAGCAATAGTAAAACATGGCTGCTAACTTTCAGATGTTGTAAGGATTTCTTCTTATCACTGAAATAACATTTTAGGCATCTGTTGGTTAAAGGGCTTGACATTACCACCCGTAGATTTGTAGATTTTGACTGTGACAGCTAAGACAGACACTCCCATTAGCCACTTTGGCTGGTTGAAAATAATTCTTAATTTGTAGTTTTCTTAAATTTGTAGTATTCTTCTCCTCGAGTAGAAGCAGCATGACAAAAACAAAATCACGCACATGGTGAGACAAAGGCGATCTTTTAGTATCGCGCACAGGTGATGTGATGTGCACAAGTGTTTAGGTCCTAATACAAAACACCCAGTATAATAGCCCCTCCCCTGTCATTTGATTGACAGGTTTCAGTGAAGGCATTGGAAATTCAAATGCAAAAGGATTTGCAATTGCATTAGAGTGTTAGTAGGTTATATGCACAACACGAAGAAAAAGAAAAAGCAAATTAATCAATTAGTATTGCCATTAAGATATGTCAGACCCAGAGATTGTAAGACATGAGGAATGCATTTGCAAATGGACTTTGCATTTTCATTTGAAATGTGGCAGTCACTGCGTGTTCATTAAAACAAAAAAGCAAACGTAATGCAGGATTTGTAATTCCATTTGGATTATGACACAGTTATGCATCCAAATAAGGAAAATGCTATTGCAAATCCAATTTAAAAATTGTCCAGGATATACTTATATAGATTAACTTATGTATAGCTAACAGGTGATCCAAGATTTTTAGAACAGACTACTTTGCATAGTTTTACAAAGGCTACACGAAAATAATTGTTTTAGTTTTTTTCTTAAAGTCTTGCAACACCATGAAATCACTAAGGATTTGCTTATGCAAGTCATACACAACAAACAAAAACAGTGAAAGTAAGTCATGCAGACATAACACTATATCCAAATAAAGTAATTTTAGCAAGCAAAAGTCCATTTCAGCAAAAAAAATATATATTTTCCCAACAACAAAATTGTGGCTTGTGAAAAAGGAGAGTGGCTTGTAATATTGAAAAATTACTAGGCACAGTGAGCCCTGGTTAGTATAACATTTCAAAACGTTGAACAATGCATAATTTAGGATGCTATATCAGTATACTTCAATTAGGCACATCCCTAGTTTAGAAAGACACAAGTCTAATTAATGACTGAAATTTAGTTGTAGGAGTGAACTATCCTAAGTTTGCCAGGGTTTCAGCAGTTAAGGGATTGGGGAGCTCCTTGCACCAACGAGGAACAGTAAATGAAAGGTTCTAAAAAGGGATTTAGCAGCTCAATTTGATAGTATCATAAGGCGGTGGTTACTTACCAATTGAAGGCTTCTGGTGGGGGTGTAAGGCTTGTAAAAGCCGTTGGAGGATGAAGATGCAGAGCCTGTAGCTGTTCTGTAAAAGATCAATGATTTGCGCTGCAACCAATAGCCAGTGCAGGGAGATAAAGAGAGGTGTGACATGGGCTATCTTGATCTTATTAAAGACCAGATGAGCTGCAGCATTTTGGATCATTTGTAGAGGTTTTAAAAGTGCAAGGGATAATTGCTGATAGTCCCAGCTGGTTGGTGAAATGATGGTGTACAGGCAGAGTGACAGGGAAGATGAGATTCGCCAAAAGATACTAGAGCAAACAGTATGAGAAAAACATGTAGAAGTAAGAGAGATTGAGAAAAAATCTCTAGAGAGAGAGAGGGATGGAGATGAATGAGGTGTAGCTGTCTCTTTGGGGAGCTGCTCCGCATGTTCTTTCAGATGTGACATATAGTGGTACTAGATTAGACAAACTTGAAATAAAGGGACTCTACTAACCTGCTGCCAGATGCACCACAGCCAGCTGGAAACACACTGCCAAATGAGGGAAGAGAGAGACTTAAGACCCAGAAGCTGCATTGAAGTTTCTCACATGTTGTTTTATTATTTTTTAAGGTATAGTTTTATAGTTTCTTTTATGTATTTAAATTAAATAAATATTGTTTATGTATTACATTAAAACTTATTTGATTACTAAACAATATAAAATTATTATAACCCTTATTTTAAAAACAAATAGATGCTATTTGATGTATATTTTCAGAAATATTACAATACTGTGCTTGAAGAGTGTGCAATTTTTGTATGTGCTCTCAGATTCATTTCTGAAAATGCTTGGAAAAAATAACTTGAATAGTGAATAATGCATAGGAGAGTAGCTGCTAATCAAATACTAGGGAGAACCAATACAATATTAATAGCTGATTATATTGTAGTCAGTGCATACTTTATTTCCTGTGAGCTTTTTTATTATTCTGTATTATTATTTTTTATATTCTGTCATAAGCTATAGTTTGCACTTTTTCCCCAAGCAGTTTTGTCTGTTAAACATCTACTCTACCCAATATAACATGTTCCTTGTGTTTAGTGGTTTAATTAAACTTGTAGGATGATTAAAAGCAAGTTGTGCTAATGTTTTCTCTGGAATGTTTTAATGTGCTAATGTTTTCTTTTCTTTTTTTCTTCTTTTTTTGCCACTCCTGTATACAGTTGAAAGAAATATCGGTACAAGTTTCCATGTAGTGCAGATATGCATTACAAGAGCAGTGTATCATTTACCATTGATTTATTGATTTATTGATTTATTTATTTATTTATTTTTATTTATTTTTATTTATTTATTTGTTTATTTATTTATTCATAGAGGAGATTTTTTTTTACAAATTCACAGTTGTTGTTTTTATTAGTATCATTCTGAAAAAAAATATACATTTTAAGGATTGTAATATTTACATTAATTTACATAAGGAAATCATATTTTTCATTATGAAATATAAAAAAATGTAATATATATGTATATATTTAAAATTGCACAACAGGTGTAATAAAAGGCTCAAGTGTTGAGTTTATATCTTTTTAATAAAAATAAAATAAAACTATTTAATACATTTCTGTAAAATTATGCCTGTATAAACTGTGCCAATTGCGTGTGTAACAAAATAACTACAGCTGAAATTGGTAAGAATTTTGATAAAGCTGCAATTGCTTGTATTTTCACAAATAATAATAAAAAAATACTATTACAATTACAATACAATTCTTGCTGTTTCAAGCCTCGGCTGGGTCAGTTGGCATTTCTGTGTTCGCGTGGGTTTCCTCCGGGTGCTCAAGTTTCCCCCACAAGTCCAAAGACATGTGGTGTAGGTGAATAGGTGTATTGGGTAAGCTTAATTGTCTGAAGTGAATGAGTGTGTATTGGTGTTTTCCAGTGATGGGTTGCGGCTGGCCGGGCATCCAAAGCGTAAAACATGTGCTAAATAAGTTGGTGGTTCATTAATGAAGGGACTAAGTCGAAAAGAATATAAATGAATGAATGAAAAACAATAGAAACTTGCCCAGATAAAGTCATGGGAGCAATTTAAGTCTTGGTCAGATCACACAATTTTTATTGTTGGTTACGAAAGTCACTATGTCAGATTATGTTATTTTGTCTTGATAAAATCTTTACTTGTTGTGGGTAAAAAATGTGCCAGACCACAAGTTTTTTCATGATCAGTCATCCCGTGACGCCTACGAGGAGCGTTATTTCAAATAACATCTGTGTTATTTGAGTGACATGCTTCAAAACCAGTCCACTATATGCTTCAGTGCCAAAACACAAACTGCTTTTGCTAAATAAAATAAAATCTAGCCTAAATCAAATTTAATAGTTTAATAGTTTGACATAAACTTATATTAAACTGTTTTAAAACAACTGTTTAAAATCATCAATTGCGTCAGTCAGTTTCAATTTAATTAGTTTAATCAAGTAATTTGAATAAGCAAGACAAGCTTTTACAATGTATTAGCAGCACTGAAGTGTTTCCAGATTACCTTTGGAAGAACAAACTTGTTTGGAAGGCTGAGAGAACACAGAAGCTTCTTGTAAGAATGCAGATCTCTATATAGTTGTGCCAGTCTGTCAAATAAAAATGCTTGAAACACTTTAATATTTTAGAGAAAGTAGTTAAAGTTTGCATAACCAATCAATGAACCGTGGATATAACTGAGAAATGATGTGCTCCTATTGCCCAGTGTCAACCCCGTGATGGGCCTTGTCATGAAAATCGGGGAAAAAATTAAACTTGCTAGACTTTCTGCCACGGTATCACAAGGTGTCGCAGACATGGTATCGGTTGTCGTGAACTATGCCACAAAAAACGATTGAATCTTGTTTCACGACACCCTTTAAGACTCCCCACAAACACCCTACATCCAAAAAGGAAATCATACCAAAATCATGTGATCTAACCGGGGCTTAACCCTCTGAGGTAGCCGGATCACACCGGTATGACCAGCATCCTTTTGTTCTTATTAGTGCAAAAGACGCTAAGATTTCTCTGTTGATTTTGGTCAAACAAATAAGTGTTAATAAGTGCACCATTCTAATCTATCAGGTGTCTACTTTCTTTGTGTACATTTACATTTTACATTTACATTTAGTCATTTAGCAGATGCTTTTATCCAAAGCGACTTACAAATCAACTTATACAACTTACACTCACAATAACAACAAAAGGCCCATCAGACATCAAAAGGTTAAAGATACCTGCAGCTTTATTTAAGCATACAAATACATTTTATTCATTCATAACTTTTGGAGAGATAAAGCGCAGACACTGGATGCATTTAGTGTGTGTTGAACACCTGTGTGTGCGTCTGCCATCAGAAGTTGTTATATTATTTGAAACATCTTCGCATTCAACAGAATTATACTGGCTTCTAGCAAATAAACATGCATAAGCTGTATTAAAAAATGAGCAGATAATCACAGAACAGCAGATGTTTGGAAAAAGTTACCACTTGTACACAGTTAAGGCAGCAAGTGGAACAGAGAGAAACTTGAATGTGAATTTTGATCTGAGAACAGGGTCTACCAGAATCCGCTACTGAATACACTTAGAATGAATGATAAAACACATCCTTGTGCTTTGATGCGGAGACACTTGTGTTTGGACCATGAAACCTTGTTCTTGTTTTTAAGTGAACTAGAAAACAGACTTGGAAATTTTGAAAAGCAGAAAACAGGGAATGAAAGAAAAGATTTCACTGAAGTCTGTTATTTTGCTCAGAAAGTCAGCATTTTTCACTAAAACTGTGTCAGGGAGACTTTGTCGCTGTTTCAAAGTTATCTAGTTTCATCTAATATGGCTTTTTCACTCTTCAAGACCAGTTTGAGACCTTTTACATCATGTTGGCATTGTAGTTCTTAAAGCGACAGTGCACAGAAATGTCCCATGCTATCTTTCCATTATCAGCTTGGCTTTTCCAACTGCTGTGCAGAAGCCGACAAACATTCCCATCTGTTATCTTGGTGAGAGGTTAATGCTTTTGTTGACCTCCCGATGCCCTAACATCATGTGGGCTACACGTCTTTATCGCAAACTCTGCTGTGTACACTCTCTCTGAGCAAATCTTGGTTTAAGAACACAACAAACATTTGCCAAACCATAGGAGAATTGTCCAGAAGGACACAGGAGATTTGCCAGAACTCCTTGAAGACATGCCGACATCCATCAGTTTACTGCTAGAAAATTACAAAACGTCCCTTCGCCAGCTTTAAGATGAGTCGCATCACCTGAACATCTGGAAGAACCATAATTATCTGACATGGTGAAATACAGTCATTCATGCTTTCAGCCCTGACATTTCAATCAGTGTTTGTGTTCTCTGAAGAATGGATGGTGTGTCTTGGTGAAATCGGCTCATCACAGTGTTTCAGTAGATGGAAAATACCTGTCTCCTGGAATATTCTGCTTGTGTCAAAATGAGTGCGTTAATGCATGCGATTAATTTGAAATATTCAATGCGTTAAAAAAATTAACGCAGTTGCAGTTTTTTTTTCTGTTGTGATAGACGTGTGTTCAACATGCAAAGAAATATGAATAAGACCAAGGAAGCCATTTTTGAAGGAAAGTTTCAGTATGAAGCAATTAATGTGGCATTACCAGGCTCTCCAGAGTTTCCTCCAGAGTTTCATCTATTTTTGTATGTTTCATTTTTAACTTTTGACTTTTGTTTTAATAGCTTAAAGGGGCTAATAATTTTGACCTTAAAATAGTTTTTTTGTTTGTTTTTATTAAAACTGCTTTCATTTTAGCTGAAATAAAACAAATAAGACTTTGTCCAGAAGAAAAAATGTTATTAAACATACTTTGAAAATGTCTCTGTTAAACTTGCTCTGTTAAACATCATTTGGGAAATATAAAAAAAAGTAAAAAGGGTGCTAATAATATATATAATTTGTAAAAGCACTAATGTCATTGTCTTCAGCTACTAGCATGGCATGCATAGTGTTGTTCTGTGTTTTCACAGATCCTTGTAGAAGGGAATCATTTAAAAAGTGTTGTATGCAAAATGTCTCAAGCATGCACCAAAATAATATTTTTTTGATTTTTAGTACATTGTTGCCCTGTAAACATGACCTTAAACAAGAACATGGATTAAAATTTTCTGACTTCACTGGCATTTTTTTTTTTTTTTAGCATAAAAACACTTAACAGCAGGTTTCATGTTTTAA
Organism: Danio rerio; assembly: GCF_052040795.2. Lineage (NCBI taxonomy): Eukaryota > Metazoa > Chordata > Actinopteri > Cypriniformes > Danionidae > Danio > Danio rerio. The sequence goes on from NC_141022.1 coordinate 38,733,476, forward strand.
ATAAGTTATAATTTCTTAAATTGTATTGCAGGTAAATCTTGTTTTAGCCATATTGATGAAAAAAGCAAAAAGTACTTGCACTTCAAAGATATACAACCTATGATTAGTGAAAATTCAAATGCTATCCTATCTTTTGTCTCCGTTTCTTGTAAACGTCCATGAAGAAAAGAAAGAAAAAAGGAAGAAATTTGAAATCCAGATATTATGTTGTCATCATCTCAGTTGTAGCTGGTTTTATTTTAAAGCACCAGAAAACGTCAATTCAAAGACGAAGGTGAAAGACTTTTAAACAATGAGAAAAAATTGCTATGCGTTCTTATCTCTTCTTTACCATTGTCAATTTTCTCCCTCTTCGTAAACTGTCATGCTTAGCACCTATAACTTACTGTAGTTGTCAGTGCTCGTCATTGGCAACAACAGAGCCTTCTACCACAATGCAGACAATGCTGTTTAAATACCAAGGAGCAGGGATTATAATAGACGATGTTACATAAGCTAATATGAAAATCAGGCAATAATGATGCAATTGTTCTTTTCTTGGTTTTAAATAATCTCTTTCTGCCATGTATTCTTCCATTACAAAATTAAAGTATCCCTTACAGGCTGAGCATTTGCAGACAGAACAAAATATATATTTTTATCTATTTGCTTGGATATGTATTACCACATTTTCTGCTAGTTGCCAAAAAGGTATGTTTTTGAACTAAAACTGTCAGTCAGGTTCAGTGTTTTTGCTAAATGTGCTTAGATTAATTTCAATTGAAGAGTTTCAGTGAATGATGTTAGCTTTGTTTTCATAAAATGAAAACTATTAATGTAGCTTTAGTTAACTGTAAAAAACATTTATTAGACATTTATTTCATTCATCTAATTACATTTTTATAATTATATAGTTACTGTGTTTCCGCAAACTTAATGATTAGGTTAAAAAAAAAAGATGTTTTTTTTTGCATGTGTTTATGTATGTATTTGTCCTTTCTCTTACTGTATGTCCCTTTATTCTAAAAATGCAGAAGTATTTTGTCACAATCAGCTACAAAATTAAAAAGTACGAAAATAAAAATTCTAAAAGTAAAAAATAAGTAGAATAATATAATTTGGATACAGTGTACTACGTTTTTTAAAGTTGAGCCCAAACCTCCCCTAAAACAACAGAAAAACATTACATGCTCATTAAATTTAAGATTTAGTAAGCTTCGAAACTTTATTTAATTAAAATACTAGCACTAGAGGTCCATTCATAACAGCGAGTTTAATCACCTTTGTGTCAGTGCGTGTGTACACTACCTGACAAAAGTCTTGTCACCTATCCAAGTTTTAGGAACAACAAATAAAAACTTGACTTCTAGTTGATCATTTGGAATCAGTGAATGACAGTGAGTGAAGTGGCTTATATGAAAGGAAAAGGCCTCTATATGACACTTATCAAACCAAAATAAAACATGATCATGCCTCACACCTTAATTATTTAACTAGGACAGTAAGGTCTGACTTTGCTTAGACAAAGTCACTTAAGAAAAATAATGTGCAATATAGAATATAAATTCATGGTGCAGTGGAAAAGGAATTAATATTGTGTATGACTCCCATGAGGGAGCATAAGGACTGCATTCATTAGAGCTGTGAACCTACACTGGTCTCACGGTTAAGTTACGATTATCATGCCATCGATTCGGTTCAATTCGATATCTCTGTGCATCACAGTGCATTGACGACGCTTTCCATACACAGTTTTATATTTTCTTCACAGCAGAATTCTTGTATTTAAAATGTATGAATATATTTATATTTATATACTATTTGTAATACAATTTTGTCATTTAATACAAACAGTCAGATATATAAACTTTACCTTTAAACAACACAAGCATTTATAGCAGTCTCTTGCAGTATGTCTAACTCCAGTGACTGGCACATCTGGACTGACTGTATTCATTGTCGGCCATCATTACTCAAGTCTTCCATATGATATAATATTTAAGAATTGATTCATGTTGATTTGTTTCTCAAGAAGCATTTTATTATTATTAGTGTTTGAAACAGCTGTGCTCCCTTCACTCCTTTTACAGACACTCTGTGCGCTGTCTATTCTGATAGTGGTTCCACAGTACCATATGAACAACTATTAAATGACAAAAACTATAATCCTGGCAAGAAACGTGTGTCGTTCAAAAGTAAAATATGGTATTGTGGGAAATGTGCAGTCAAAAGGCCCTGTGGTCTTCCCTGTCATATTTAATTGAGAGCTCTCCTAATTGAGTCTCCTCTTCATTCAGTCTGAAGCCATTTCGTTCTCTTCAAAGGCTATGGGCTGCTTGCCATTGCCAAGATCTCCAGTCAAATAAAAGTTTCCATCAGCCCATTATAACAAAAGAAATGCAGTGCTGTCTGCATTACCTGGTCTGACTTCTCCTTTGAAAGCAGCACAAGTGAAAAAAAGAAACATTTGATGAGATAGAAAGACTGTATGTGACAGTCTCTCTGGCTGACTGTAGACTCATAAAGTTCCGTAGTCTCTCTAATCTTCTTTATTTGGGAAAGATAGACCATGGGAAAGACATTTGTTAAATCTCAATGGTTAAAGAGAAAAAAATCCACAAGAAACATTCTGTCATCATTTACTCACCTTTCATTTGTTCCAGATGTATTTATTTATTCATTCTTTTATTTATTAATTTATTCAATTATTTATTTGTTTATTTATTATTGAACAAAAAACAATATATTTTGTAAAATGTTGGAAACTAGTAGTCTTTGATTTAAAATATCATCATTTGTGTAAAAAGAAAATAAAAACTTACAGAAATTTATAACCATTTGAAGGTGAATATACAATTTTGGTGGTCAACTATCTCTTTAAGAGCACTAACCCTTTTTTAACATGGTACAATCATTGTGATTTCAAAGCCATCATTGTTTTGATTATATTTGCGAATCAGACTGTGCAACTACTATGTAAACATTGTTTTTTTGTTTTGTTTGTTTGTTTGTTTGTTTAGTGTGTTTCTGTAGACGATGTGTGAATGACATTGGCTGTGTAATGTCAGACCACTTCTGTGGAAATGGAAAGTCAAGTTTGCCACTCAGTCATGTAAGAGGCAGTATGGAGGCAGAATTAACAAGCCACCTGCTCCAGGGTCCATTGCCACAAATAAAACAAGAGCAACACGCTTAGATGCACCTGCAATCTCCGACACAGAAATCTGAAGCCACAATATGACTAAAATATATGTTTGCACAACTAATTGCTAGTAAATTTGCTAAGAAATTGATAAAAACTGCTTGTTCAAATAATGAACTTAAAGCATCCAACCTAATACAGTAAATGTTTATTTTTAAAATGCACAGTGAATCTTAGGATGCTTGAGGGCTGAGGATGATCCATCTGTCGTATCCTTCATTGCTCAAAAAACAAAGGACGTATTAGAATGCAGCTCTTACTACAGCTGCACTGGTTCTGGAAGTATTTTTTCCCCTTTCATTTTTCCCATAGGGATTTTAAAAGAGTTTTCAATAAAGTTTAATGAGCCAAACCAACCACAAGATTATTCACAACATTATACATTTTGCACAGCTTTACAAATTTTGATGTAAAGCAACAATAAGCAAAGATAAGGATACGATAATGTGTGTTTAACTGCTTAAATGAGTGAAAGAACTTAATTTGTCTGAATTTGTTCATTAGCCAATGCTAATGAAGTCCTTTAGGATGATGCAAGGCCGTTTTGGGAATACAAATGACTGCATGTATGTGATGCAGTGAACAACTTTTTAATTATCTTAATTAAATATTATAAATATATTATTTATTGATCAATAATAACAAGGTATTATTAATTATGAATATTCAGAATTAACTTGTAGTTAATTTAAGTTAATAAATATAACAATGACTTCACCTGCTCGTTTGGTTCTTTATTTATTTAGAAAGGGAATTATGACAAGGGTCTTTTACCGTTACAGTGATTTTTCTGTGAGGCAAAACAAAGACAAACGTGGTTATAGCGTAATTTATTGACTAGTCTAAGGCCCCGTTTTTCAATGACATACAAAAAAAATACCTCAAATAATCCTAAATAATAGTCTGTTTACATGATAGTCGCATTGTCACATATCTGATTTATTTCCTCTTATGAAGGAGGCCTGAAACCGATCTCTGAATAGCGAATGCATGCGGGGTTTTTTTCGCCTTTACATGATCATAGAACAGATCTGATCTGTTTCACATTGAGCAAAAAATCTTAATTGGGTCACATTAAACTGGCAGTGTAAACGGGGCCTAACATAACAAACAAACGTACAAAACATAACAACAAAAACAACATAGAAAAGCGAAGAAAATTTAGATAAAAGAAGGCAAACCTTACTCTGTCATATTCACCTCCGAACTGATTTTAATTGTGTGCATTCTCAATGCTAAAGGTATCCAAATAAAAACAAAAATGGATTTTTGCAGAAAAGCCAATGAAGACCTTTTTTTTTTTTTTGGAGTTCCTCAAAAGAACGTTTTATTGAATGAATGTGTATGGATGTTTCCCAGTAATAGATTACAGCTGGAAGGGCATCCGCTGCGTAACACGTATGCTGGATAAGTTGGCGGTCCGTTCCGCTGTGGCAACCCCAGATTAATTAATAATGGACTAAGCAAAAAAGAAAATGAAGTGAAATGCAATGCTTAGAATATCACTGTGCCTCTCCGCGATCTGTTATCCTGCTCATTCGCTCGTGTTGCCATGATTTCCATGTATTTTAACACATTTTTGGGGATCTCAGAGCCACTATGAATATGCGAGAGACTTGCGGAGCTTTTGGGAGAGGTCATGAGGTTGGATGAGACACTAGATTGGGGCAATCGCTCCACTTACCTCAAAACAGCTCAAAACACTGGAAATACAATGGCTGCACTTGCTACAAAGAGATCTTCAGTCATGTGAGTCGTGCCAATAGACTGTATTAACAGGTCACACTGCATCTGTATATATTTTAGTTTAAATGTTGTGAAGCCAGCGCATCAATCGCTCACACCTCATGCATCTTTTACCTCCTCCTGTGTTGGGGCTGCTGTAGATGCATACTATACGGGACACACGTGTGTCTTCCTCTGCTTGTAAACTCATAAACAAACACCTGCGATCAGTTCATGAAATTGGCCAGATTTGCGAGCATCGATCTAGTCATGAAATGTGATCCTCGGCCAATACCGATCTTCGGGCCAATTGATTGGAGCATCCTTAGTATAATGATTATTCATTAATTTGCTAAAAAAATCAATACATTTTCAATAGATTTGGGTGATTATCATTAAAAAGTATTTTTGAGATATTTTGGAAGAATGCTTTGTTCTATATTAATGAAATCATCTTCTAAAAGAGATGATGGAGCCCTGAACATTTACTTTTAAGCCTCCTGCTTTTATCCAGGTGATTGTGCAGTGAAAAAGAGGGGGTTTTCTGTAAAGGAGAGCATGTCTGCCAGTCCAGTCAAAAATAGAAAATGTCAGAGGAGATTATCACTCTGCCCATAGCACCAAAGCCCAGGTGTCAGACCGACTCAGTCATTCATTTTACAGTTTGCTCTTGTCCTGAGTTCTGTTGCTGATAAGGGATTAAGGAAGACTTAAAGAAAATGCCTCACTTGGGTCTCCACTGAATCAATGAACTGTATCAACACATTTCCCAATCTAATTACTAAAATGTTTTTGGATTTTTTTTTCGCTGTGGGAAAATCCTCTGGGTTATGTATCGACATTTATCAATTCTGCTTCACCAGGTGTAGCTTTGTCTCTGTTTCCATTAAAAAGGGCCTAATGGAATGGGGCTTTGAATGAAAAAGAATTGTAAATAATTTAATTTCACTGTTCTTGTGAATTATGCTGATTTCTACAGTAAGTCATCAAAATTACAGTGCCTGTGTCGAGAACACATCTGCCACTACATGAACACTACCATGATGTTTTGCGCCAATCAACTCGTGCTACAGCTGTGAACAATCTGGACTGAAACTGATACACTAGTGATAGGAAATTCGGATTATTTTACTGACTCATACCATTGAATCTCGTTCATTGAGATGAACAAATCTTTTTTTAGAGTAATTTAGTTAATTTCATTCAATTTGACAAAATATTATTAAAATGTTACAAGTTGCTTCCAAACTCAACTACAACTGCACCAAACGTTGATCACACTGCAGACAAGTCATAACTAGTACACAATAAGAAAGAGAAAATAGTAATTTACTGTTTACCTGATGTTTTATCTGTGATTGTCAGCTCACCTTTTCTGACAGGTTAACAAATTTGAGTTCCTTGTTTACATCCCATATAAGCTTAACCAATGCACACAGTCTGAGCTGAAAGGATCCATGATTAGATTACCTTTCAAGTTGGTTTTCGAGTTGTTCATTCATCACGTGACAGCATGTAAAGAGAGATGATTCAAAACGAGGACTTGAGAAATAAATGGATCAAAAAAATGTTTGAGCTCTAAATATAAATGATTGGCTTCTGTCTCCATGTGATGAAGGAGCGACTCAAACCGAGGACTCGAAATAAACGGATCAAATCTTTTTCCGGCCCTGACTGCATATGACTGGCTTCTGTCTTTCATGTGATGAATGAATGACTCAAACCTGATAGAAGACTCGAAAAAGGAACTAATATTTTTCTCCACCTGTACAAATGTGCACATTAGCGAATGAATGAATCACTCTCTGAGAGGAATCATTGTTCTCGAGTCATACAAAAGATTTGTTTAAAATGAACAAACTGTTCAAGAACAAAATTGCAGTGGTTACTGGAAGCTTTACATGGTATAGGCTGAAACGTCCAAAAAAAGTAAATTTGGAGTTTTCTGTGTATCACATGATTGCCTGGAAAACAGTTTTGTAGTTGAAGTAATATTAATAATTTAGCTGCATTTCAATTAGCAGAAACTATTTTGTAAAGTCATCAGAGAGAAGAGTGCCATGATTGGCTCAATGACCTGTCACAATGGCTGGCTATCATGCTCTTTTCTTCACTTTGATTTGCCCTGTCATTACTTCAGAGTAACTCCACCTCTCATGCTCACAATTGCCCTGGAAATTCATCAAACTAGTCGGGGGAAAAAAGTATAGACTAATTTCAACGTAGCCAACTCCCCCACTTCAGACATTATTACTGTTGAGAAAATGAACTTGGAATTACTTGGAAATTATATTCAGTGAGCGAGCTGGTATTTTACTGAGGACTGAGCACATTCAAATTAAAGCGTTCCCCTCTATGCCTGTGTTCATCATGACTCCTGCGGTGTTTACTGAGGATTCATTACATTGCTCTCTGCAATCGAGCTCATCAGTCGGGTTTCCGGATATATAAAAACTTCATTCATTATGCTCCATAGGGAAATTGATTTCTAACAATAATTGATAAACATTTAAAGGCAGGCCTGATATGAAATGTATGATCTATTCTAATTCAACTTATTTTTAAAAACAATTATTGAGACCATGAGACCACAGTGCATATCAATTTTCACTAATCAAGAGTCACACCGAGCAAAGAACGTGAGATGTTTAGCTCTGCCCACTTTGACAAATCAAGGCAAATGATGTACTAAGTGTGTGAATATATCATATATATATATATATATATATATATATATATATATATATATATATATATATATATATATATATATATATATATATATATATATATATATATATGAAAATAAATGTTAAAAAACTAAAGATACTTGTTTCTAAGCTAAGAACCAACAGTTCTCACAAATGAACAGTGTTCCATCATTGTATTTGGATTGCGTTTTGGATTGGATTGGGTTGCGACTTTCCAAGTCTTCAAGGACGTCATTCTTTTCTTCATTAAAGCGATTAAGAACATTGTGTATTTTGTCTTTTGACTGAATTTTAGGTTCTTGCGTGCAATCAAAGTGTTTTGATTGTCTTTGCAGTTTGTATGTCTGGTTCATAGCATACAACATTTTAACAAAGATTTCTTTTTTGCAAGGAATGAAAAAAAAAAAAAAGACTGTTGAAAAAGTGGGGATGCACTAATGCACTCAAACCTGATCAATAACAGCAATCAGTGTTCAAATATTTCTTAACATTCACAGATGCTGATGGCGTCTTCTAAGTTACTGAAATAGGCTTTTACTTCAAACCCATGCTTGCTCTTTCTTCTTTCATATAAATGCATCAGTGAATCATTTATTGATTGCACTGGATGTGATTCTATTGTCATATAAAACCGTTTATACGAACAAGTTAAAATAGTGGGTAACACTTTATAATCATGGTCCATTAGTTTATGTTAGTTAATGTAATTACTAGCATTAAGTATGAATAATCTTGCACAACCTTTATAAGTTATTGTTGAACATTTCCTAATGCATTATTAAAATTTATAGTTGTGCTTGTTAACATTAGTTAATGCACTGTGAATTAACATAAGCTAACGTTATTTAACTTAAATAACATTATCTGATATTAACAGAAATTAATAAAAACTGTAATAAATGTATTTCTATTTGTTTATGTTAGTACATACATTAACTAATGGACTGCCATTTTACAGTGTTAACAAATATTGCTCCTGTTGAGATATTTTCTGAAGGGAAGTGTTCTGAAGAGCTAAAATGGTCTCTTTTTGTCCACAGTGCCAATCAGAGGTCTATTTGTGGAGTTGATGATCTCACCCTAGTGCCCGAGTTGTGATGTGGGGGTGCGCCATGGCAATACAAGGTTCAGTAGTGAGCCTGGCTCTACTGTTCTTCGGGATTCAAGCTGTTCCCAGCCCCACCAGCAAACTAGTGAGGACCACAAGGGTGAGGCGACAGGTTCCAGAGGGGGGCGATCCTGCTGACAACCAGATGCAGCCTATGGTCTTCAATCACGTATACAACATCAACGTACCTGTAGAGTCCCTCTGTTCAGTGGACCTAGATGCGGTGACAGGTCCAGAGACGAACAAAACAGCATCTGGGAGTGATAAGATGCCGACGGAGTACACAGAGGAAACAGTGGACTCGGACAGCCAGGTGACCTTCACCCATCGCATCAATATCCCAAAGCAGGCCTGTGCTTGTCCTTCGGCTACCACCATAGAGCAGCTGGCAAGCCGCATAGAGATGCTGGAGAGAGAGGTGTCGCTGCTTCGAACGCAGTGTAGCTCCAGCTGCTGCGGAGAGAGCTCTGTCATGGGTGAGTCTGTAGGCAATTTCAATGATTTTATAAGGTTGCAATTGCAATGTGCAGGGGCGCATCTAATGAACTTGGCTATGCCATGTATGTTGACTCCACAGTATGATGCTGGCACAAATTGAATTGTAGGCTATGCTGGAAGTCAATATGATGAAGAATAAAGTGTCACCATGTTTTAGCCGTAAACAAAGACAGCAACATGAGTCGTTTAGTTCAAAGCTTTATTAAACCCTCTTGGGTATTCTTTCTGACATATGGTACATTGCTTCATATATAGCAAGATTGACAAACTAAAATACCAACACAAGCAAAAACTGAAAAAAATAAATAAATTTTAATCATTTTAGTGGTCAATCCCAGCTGGGCCAGTTGGCATTTCTGTGTGGAGTTTGCATGTTCTCCCTGTGTTCGCGTGGGTTTCCTCTGGGTGCTCCGGTTACCTCCACAGTCCAAAGACATGATGGTGAATTGGTTAAGCTAAGTTTGCCGCAGTGTATGAGTGTGTGTGTGAATGAGTGTACATGGGTGTTTTCCAATACTGGGTTGCGGCTGGAAGGACATCCGCTGCCTAAAACATGTGCTGGAATAGTTGGTGGTTCATTCTGCTGTGGTGACCCCTGATTAATAAAGGGACGAAAAGAAAATGAATGAATGAATGAATGAATGAATGAATGAATGAATGAATGAATGAATGAATGAATTTGAATGCTTTAGTAGAGGCTTTCTTTCTGCTATTTTAAATTCCACATACTGATAATATTTTTTTTTATTATGCCTCCATGTTATTTAAGCCTTAGAGAAGGCAAAGGTTGCAGCAGTAAACTCACTGTGAGATGGTTATTCAAAATAGTTTTTGCGGGGAGGTTTGAGATTAGGATAATTACAAAGGGGGCTGATCAAAAGGAGTGCACTAGAAAAAAATGATTCATTGGATTTACTTGATTTTTTTAAGGTACGTAATTGCAAACAATTCATATAGGCTAAATTTAAACGAACAAATAAAGTTGAACATTACTAAATGTAAGTTGTTTAAATCCAGCACATATGATTTGTTTGCTGACACTTACCTAGAAAAAAAACATCATTTTACTTTTAGAAGAGTAAAAGCATTTTTTTCAGTGTATGGTGTGATTTCTACTTAGGAGGACCACCCCAAGAGCCCATTGTTTTTGTTTATATTGTCTTGTATATTGGTCAGATAATGAAGTGTATTTCAAATAAAAGCTCACTACCATCCTTTCACACTCCTAAACAGCTAGTCAAAAATTTAGTCTGATGCAATCTTTCTTTCTTTTCTTTGTCTCCTTTACTATGCCTTTATTACGCTCATTAACTACGACTTCACAACCAACAAATAAAAGAAGAAAAAAACCAAACACATAATATTTAAACTACAAATTACTATTTACAAAATGGCTACAAAAGCAGCCTTGGTGAACATAAAAGATTTACTGATTCTAAGGTGTGCAGTTATTTTCAGATAAACATACAGCTCTGTACACTGAAATTAATTAAATCTATTGTGTCTTTCATATTAAATGTCCTACATTTTATTGGGATTAGTGGAAAAGTGTGGTGTCTGACTATAACCTGTTGTTTTTAATTTGCCTTATAGCAAAAAGCGAACTTACTAAGTAAAAAAAGTAATAGGAAAGTAACCGTTTTACTTTAAATCAGCAGTTGTCATGTCACATGACATGAAAAAAAATCTATTACTTATGTACTAATTGGTTTTTAGTATTATGCATTTGTAATGTGAGTTTGATTGCCATCTTGTGTGACGTCTATAGCCATACTGAATATAGCCTTTTACCATAGCCTTTTACCAAAAAAGCCAATGTGGGTTTTTTCTTGGGGCAGCATGAATATTTTGATTCATATTAAAATACATTTGTCATTTTCAATAAAATCAAAGCCATAACTTCAGGGTAATTTATTAATTAATATGGCTAATTTCAGAAATTTTTTGTTTGGTACAAAGCAAGATTATACTTTGATAACGTTAAAAATATAGTTTACCAGTGTCTATATATTAAACACTATTTTTACTTTGTGTTAACGGTATTTTTGTTTTTCTTGACCATAGTAAATATTTTTGATTTTGATTAAATGAAATTTTATCATTTAACCAAAATTTTATTTTGAAATTTTTTTTTTAAAGCAAAGGTTAATTATACTTTGCAAAAAAATGAGTGTAACAAATTATTTATTAGTAAGTTCCAAGTGTAATTTTTTTATTTATTCTTTTTTTTTTTTACCACATTACAGTTCACGTCATGTTATGATTTCATGGCTGTTTGTGTGTTTTTTGTTTTTCTTGAATTTTTAAAAATTGTTTCAGGGACCCATTAACAATTGTTCCTTAATAAAAATTTTTAGATTACATACAGTAAATGTGGTGAATAAAAAAAATTGGTGAATAAAGAATAATAATCAGCAACATTTACAAGACAAAACAGTACCAGTCATTGTTGGATAGGTTGTGATGTCATTGGCCATCTAAAACTTAGTATTAGTAATATGTAAAGCTTTCAAAAAGAAACAGTTCAAGTCATTTTAATTACATAAAGGCCCTTCAGTCAGACTTCTATATCCATCTCTGCATCCATAAAGTCTCATATATTAATCATTCACTGAAACTCAATAACTATTTTTTTACTACTGATATTTTTCTTTGCGCCTGTTTATGACATCATTAAATGAAAAATAAACCGAGTTATCAGGAGACAGTTGTCACCCATTGATCCATTTCCATCATAAAAATGTAAATTTGTGCCAAATGGTGCATTATACAAGAAAGATTGTAGCGTTTTATGATGTGAGATATAACACAGCACATCTTTCTGTAGCCAAATATACATAATTAAATATCATAGTTATATCATACAGGCAGGTTATTTTACAGTAGATTAGAGTTCTCTATGAATTAGTTTCAAATAGCTTTTAGCTCATTGTACTGTGGGACAAAAACAGATATGCATCCTGATCCTTCTGCCGGTTCTGATGTGACTGCAGTGCTAAGTGAAGAAGCGGTTATATTGTGCACTGACCCATAGGGACAACAGAAGTGTGGACGGTGGTGGTGTTGTGCTTGTTTAACGTCTCAAAGGGGCAGTCGAGTGGATTCACACCTGCAAACCTTGGCCGTGGAGCCCCTCCAGGGCAGCTAAAAACAGCTGAAACACTGCAGTAGTAAAGGGAAAGTCATGTTAAGCTATACAAATGAGGTTAGATTGTGAACTAGATTAATTACAGCACTGCTGCTGGATAGGTTTTCCCCTCAAGCCTTTGATAAGTTCTGTGTTTGCTAATAAGATTGCAAGATATTGCCTCAGAATTCTTAGTGTTTTTTCTACTTAGGTTTGATCTTAGTTTTACGTGAAAGGAAATTAAAGGAATAACGCAATGTTAATGATGACATTATTTATTCACAAACCTGTTTGTTTTTATTTTTTAATGATGAAAGCATATAATTTTTTTAAGAATAACTTTGACATTTTTATTTTGAAAGGCTAACATAGGGAACAGAATGGACCACAAAGATAAAATAAATAAATAAATAAATAAATAAATGACATACAATATAGGTGTATCACAAAAGTCGGTTTTGTTTGGGTAGCTGCTAAATATAAAAAAGAAGTAATTATCAATTATAACACTAAAATAAGATATGTATTATTTTTATTTATAAAAAATAATACCTCATTACTGAAGCTGGAATTTCTTTGATACGATACCTTGAAAAATAGTGATATTTTATACATTTTTTGATACTGAGAAAAAACTAAATTTAATAAAGCTATTATTAATAAGAATAATTTTTAAAAAATACACAAAATGCTAAAATGAAAACAGAAAATATGAAAATAAACCTCATTCAAACTATTCATGCAAATTTTGATACTTTAAAAAATATCGATATTCAATACCCTTTTTAATAATGCTTGGAAGCAATCCTTAAAATATGTATCTTTTCCTTTATAATAGAAACTAAAATAAAAATAAACCCTAAGTAAATTTATATAAAAAATATTTAATAATAATAATATTATTATTAAGAATAATGAATAAAAATACACAAATATAAAATGAAAACAGAAAACAGAAAAAATAAACCTCATTAAAACTATTCATTCAAACTTTGATACACCTTGAAAAATATTGATATTCAATACCATTTTCAATATTGTGAGGAAATCACAAATAAAATATGTATTGTTTTCTTAAAAAACGTAACAATATTTTAAAAAATAATAATGAATAAAATTTCACAAATCGATAAAGAAAACATAAATGAAAATAAAAGATAAACCTCATTCAAACTATTCATACAAACTTTGAAATGATACCTTAAAAAAAATATCGATATTCAATATCATTTTTAATACTGTGAGGAAACCATGCATATAATATGTATTATTTTCATTCAAAACTAAAACTAAAATAAAAAGTAAAACTAAGTCAAATAATAAAAACTAAATATTTAATAATATTATTAATAAGAATAATGATTAAAATAAAAAAACTAAAATGTAAACAGCCAAAAAAAAAAAAAAAAACTCATTTAAATTATTCAAACAGCAGTTTCTGCACTTCTAAAACCCTGTAGTCAATTTATACTGTTCTAAATCTTACATATTTGTTTGCTCTCAGGTCGCCTAGACTTCGTCCCTCAGTGCGGCCATGGCACATTCAGTATGGAGGTTTGCGGGTGTGTTTGTGAAGAAGGCTGGATTGGCAAGAACTGCACTGAGCCACGCTGCCCAGACGACTGCTCGGGCCAGGGCATTTGCATCGAAGGCGATTGTGTTTGCGACCGTAATTTCGGTGGTGAAAACTGCTCCGAGCCACGATGTCCAAGTGACTGCTCTGACAGGGGCTTGTGTATTGACGGGGAGTGTGTTTGTGAGGAGGCCTTCGCGGGGGAGTACTGCTCACTGGGCAGATGTCTAAACGACTGCTCGGATCAAGGGGCCTGTGTGAACGGAAGCTGCCAGTGCCGATCCGGCTTCCTGGGGGAAGACTGCTCTCTCATCTTCTGCGCTAATAACTGCAGCCAGAGAGGGGTGTGCAAGGAGGGCTTCTGCGTCTGTCAAGAGGGATACACAGGAGATGACTGCACTTCAGGTCAGTGTTCGACGTTTGTATCAGGGGTGTCACAATTAATCCTTTCTATGGTGCATTAGGATGCACATGAGGACGAGTTGGTACTGTTTTAGTAACAGAATACATCTGGTTATGATGTACTGATGGTTTTCTGATGCCATTTGTCATGGTACCTTACTACTTTAAATACAACATGCTACTGTTGTCACGATACTGGAATTTCTTTGATTCTAACTTTTGAAAAATAACGATATTCAATACTATTTTCGATACAACAAGGAAATCACTGCACTGCACATATTAAGCTCCAATAATTCAGAGGGAGATTGTGTTGGTCTATACATATTAACTTTAGAGTACGCTGGGCAATTAATTGAAAAGTAGTTGAAATCGTCATTCAGAACCTATAATTGACTACATTTTTCCAGGTCAGTTTTTTCAGCTACTTTTCCCACCGTGTGTGGAGTCACAAAACCCAGCTCTATTAAGGCTGATTTATACTTTTGATTCAAATGCTCGAGCGTAGTCCGGCACGGTCGCATACCCACACACCTTTCTAAAGAAAATGTAACTGCATATCGCACGTTTGCACTACATTGGCGATGATTGGACTCTGTGCCAGAGATGCCATGAGGCAGCATATTTTCTATTACAATACAAAAAATTATTTATATGAAAATATTTGTTTATAGAAGATTCAAGAAATGCACTGTTTAAAATATTATTTAAAGGATATTATATTTAGAGGAGATACTGCTTATCTTCTACTTTTAAAAACAATAAAAGTGATTAATTTTGGTCCAAAAGTGCAAGTTATTTATATAAATAAATTTAAATCTATCAAATGTATTTATTTATTTATTTATTTATATTTATGTATATAACTTGTACTTTTTATAAGAAATTAGTTAAATTAATCGAGAGATTTAAAAACTTGAGAGATTTTTTAAAAATAAAAGACTTTTTAAAAAAGTGACAGTAACTTATTAATTCCATTATTAATATTCAAATAGGAGCAGTTACCAACCTCTTAATTTTTTTATACAACTCTGCAATTCACTCTTTCACAATATCAGTAAATTAGCAGTTTTTCATATTTTATGATTCATGTTTTTTATTACTTTTTTTAGTTTATCCCAGTTATTTATGCTTTTTAGATTATGGGAGCTTGATCTTTCTTTCAACCACTTTTAACCTTGACAAGAACAAAAAGTGACTTCATTAGCCTTTTTAATAGTTTAAAGTGATATATTGCCTAGGCTGGTGTTGTGTATTACGGTACAAATATCACAGACTTAATATATAAGTATAAAATAAAATATATACAGACTTTTTTCCTGTATATTATTTCTTATACATTATATTATGTTTAAACTACTAAAATGTCAATAGAAGTTGCTTTGTTGAACTGTGCAGTTAAATTTTCATCTTTAAAAGTCAACAGAGGTCCCAGAATGCAATTTACAACCGTAAATAAACAGAAAACACTTGTGAATCACAAAATACTGTATGTTAACTGGTATATAACAGATATTTTTGACAGTGTGATGCTATTGTAATAGCAATATTAGATATTGGCAAGCATATTGGCCTGTTTGTGTTCTTTCTTGTTTATTTGTTTGTTTGTTCATTAACCAAAACTGGTTGCGGGGGTTCAGCGCTTGCCATTTTGCCATTGGATACAGAGGTGATATGGGGTGATGGTATAGTGTAGTATCTTCGCGTACAGCACGTGTGTCAACTGATACTGCTGAGAATAGAGAGCAAGAGAGCAAAGCTGCTATCGATGCTAACCAAAAGCAAGACTTTATCATTTACAGCTTGTAAATTTGCTGGGCCAGTGAAGGTACAGTAGAAGCCACAATATCAAGAGAGAAGGCTGAGAGGAAATTGGCTCAATAGGCTACATATGTAACAATATATTTTAAAATATAGGCTATTATTTAAGCCTATTAACATTAAATAAAATATTTGTCACAATACATTGAAATTGTGCTTGTGCGTGCGCGCGCGAGATAGAGAATACACACTTACTGTCAATTGTCGCTTGCAAGAAAAAGTTTTAATGCATTGCCGACTAACTGTAACATACAAAATGTGCTTAACGTCAGCACATTAAGCTTACTGTAAAATAATGTTTACGAAGAGCTGTGAACAGTGGTGGGGCATTTTAAGTTGCTTCAAAACCGCCGCAAATTGCTGCTTTCTCTTTGACACGTGTGTTTCCCACGCTGCATGGGAAAATAGCTTAATATCAAAGTGAGGCTACTGCACACCCCCCATTCATCTCCCAATTACTCCACTCAGGGTTTACAGCTTTACAAGTCATTCTTTAAGAAATGTAGCCTACTTCTTTATATCAGTCAGTGTTTTCTTTATAATATTTTTTTGTAATTCATATACAATATATTATACAATCTGTTGCTTCTATTTATGTTTTTTTTTTTTTTTTTTTTTTATATTCCCCCAACATATTCATTTGGGTTTACAAAACTTTGTACTGTGATCTTCAGTTTACTTTTTGTTAGATTTGCTTTGGTACTCAATAATCTAAAGTATATGCACAAAGATATTGCTAAACATCCTCTAGAAAATATTTATTTAAGAGAGGGTGTACTTGTACTAATATATATATATATATATATATATATATATATATATATATATATATATATATATATATATATATATATATATATATATATATATATATATAGCCATATAGTCACGATCACATTGACGATCACAGTTCAAAATTTAGTACACCCAAATTAATTTGTTGGGAGCAAATATTAATTAAAATTTTAAGAAACAGAAAAAAAAATTTGTTGAAATGTTGTAGTTTGTATTTGTTACATTTGCAATGACTTGTTTGAATTTAAATGTATTGTTGTTCTATTAAAGATGTTTGGTGTATATACAGTATATTTGCTATAAAGTGACTATAAAGTTTTAATCATTATTAAGAGGTTAAGTTCATTAAAATGGCATCAGATTACGGCAGGCAAATGTTAACATTGCTTTGATTAAGCATAAACTTAACACTGCCTGAGAGTTGCCTGAGAGGCCCCAGACCAGGCTAGTTTCCCACTATAAGTTGTTATTGGAAATTTTATTTATGAAACAAAATCCGCCATTAATAAACCTGACTTACTAAAATACGCCTGGCTGTTTCTCTAAGCTTGGTCTATAGAACAGCCCCCTGATTTATTTAATATCAAAATACATTTAAATTAAAAATAAAATTGAAGATGCAGTCAGAATTTTGAGATGTGAACTCAAACTTCAATAGCCAATTTGGATTAAAATTCTTAGTGATAAACTTATTATTATAAACTGCATTTATTAAGTGGGATGTCAGGTCTGTTTTGGGGGAAATTGCAGTTAAACATGTTTGCATCACTTCAGTAAACAGAAAGAATAAGGCTCAGCTACATATATGTCATATGTGGGTGCACAGGCGGTTTATAGCTTGTTCTTGAAACAGTTGCTCAGATAAAACTAACTTGTACTTCAGATGGCTGCTTTTAATTGGCAAAGCTTTAAATGGTAATGATCTTTAACGTTTGTAGATCTCGAACTCCCTGTAATGGAATAAGAGTAAATATCAGTACAGCTATAGAAACATGGCCACAACTAAAAGTGCCAAAATAATTGCAAACGAATGAAGATATTATATTTTACTTAAAAAAAAAAGATCATTGGAAATTACAACAGCTTTAGTGGCCAATTAGCTAGTGACTACGTAACATTAGCACACTTGTTCACTTATATAGTTATAAAGTGTGATTACAGCTCACTAAATTGGCATCGCAAAGCAGTACAAAAGAGCATTTAACCGTTCGCCAGTAAAATGAGCCTGTGCTGTATTATTTAAACATTCCACCTTATATATCGCAAGTCAATATTTAACGTCTGCCTCGCCTGGTGTTCTTTTCGCATATAAAATCCATCAAGAAAGAAATTAAGCCATAACCAAAGCCTGTTTGGGGAAACGCAAACATCATTTACACTGCATATTTTTCCTCTCAATGCGTTTAAGCCAATTGAATAAACAAGCCACTTTATTAAGTTTTAAATGCAAGCAGTATGTTTTCCTCCCGATATAAGTATAAAAATCCTCTTTGGGAAGAACAGTAGCCATTTCCCCAGTTACCAACAGACGCGGCAGATGCTAAACCCCATGGTTTGCCCCCCAGCTCCTCCAGTCATGTCTGTAAGATGGGTGACAACTCACAGTATAACACCATTCATTTGTCAAAAGTCACATTCACTGGGGAAGATGTGTCATATTAACCAGGCCGAAGCAATTTCTCCATCACGCTTACCCGGGTTCACAGCTAGTTCGTGGAAAAAGGCTGGCGAAACCCCACATCGCTGAAGACAGCTGTCATCTCACGAGTGGGAGAGGGAAGGGCAAATCATATTACCAACCAGTTCTCTCCCTCTCATTTTCTGCAAGACTGAGTGGAGGCAAAATTGCTTATTTCATTGCAATTAGGAGAAAATAGTGGGGTGTTGTGCGCGAGGGGTGGTGGAAAATGGCGAGTGGCTGCTCAATTATTACTCTCTACACTGCTTCTGAAGATTCTCTGCTCTCTTAGGTCTTCATATTATCAAGGGAATGAATTAGGATATGGCTTTTCTTTCAGTTACTCTATCCAATTTTCTCGTTTCATTAGGCCCATGAAACCGTAAGCAAAAAGCATTTTGTAAACAGGTAGCGATGGGGAGAAAAAAAAAAGACGTAATCAAGAAAAAAAGGACGTGATGAGAAGTTGCTTTTTTGAACATTTCAAACAGCTTAAATGAAATAATGTCTTTCTTTGACAGTGGCAGATTTTATTATCAGCAGATGTTTTCTCTACAGTGGATTAAATAGCATTTTTGAACAGGTTGCTTCCCCATGCTTTTGCCAAGTCTTTTAGCTATAAATCAACAAAAAAGCGATCATTAAAGAAGCAATAGCAGTTTAAGTTTTAAACAATTTGCTAAATATAGAATCAAGTGCTTCAAAATGTCATTTGAAAATGTATTATTCTAAATGTTTAATTAACTAATTAATTTAAATATAAGAAAATGTTTTACAAATGTGTTTAATCCTGTGCTAATATTATTTAAAGTAGTTTTTAATAACTCACAGTGCAGTACATGATTATTATTATTTTTGTATTTATATTAGGGATACTACTATCGATCGGCCAGAGATCGGTATTGGATGATAATCGCATTTCATGACTCAACTGATACTTGCCTCGTATTGTGAGCTGATTATAACTTTGTTTACCAGTTTACAAGCAGAGGACATATAAGAACTGAAATCTTTTTATATATCAGAACTGAAAGTTCTGTGTTTTCAACAAATTTGCCAGTTCATGAAAACCTGGCTGGAAATAATAGGAAATATTAATTATTTTTAACATGAATATTCCCTAATAAAAGTCATCATTATATGCTTATTGCAGTAAACAGTAGTTTATGGACCTTTTTTCTTTTTAGAAAATAAGTAATGGATTTATAGGTGTGCATTTTAACATCTTGTGCATCAAATATGTGCTCCGTCCAAACTTTATTGAGACATGTTGAATTCTTCTTCCATCATTTGCAATGTTTCTAAATTGCTTTGTTAGTGTTTTTTCTTACCAATTTCTCTTATCAATACTGCTCCTTCAACAGACATTTAAATGACTATAAGAAACTTTGCAAGTGCATATCAACTTACACTACCCCTAAGCCTAACCTCAACCTGACAGTCTACTTATAATCTAATGAGAATTATTTAGCATGTACTGTAGATGCAATGTAACTTAAATTCAACTAAATGCATTAAAGAGAGAGACCATCAAAATAAAGTGATTCCTTATTTTCTGTAAGACTGCTTCTGACAATTACATTTCCACTCTAAATGGTTATAAGTTAATAAACATTAGTTTAATTTGTAATGTTTAAGTGTAAATGTTTAATGAATTTTATGTAAGATTTTGTATTTATTCTCTTAGGTAAAGCAAGATATCCACTTAAGTATCATACTTGGAGGAAAAATGTGCTTTATGTATCAGAATTCAGCGTTTCCTCTAGAATTCTTTTCCAGCTGTGGCCGCAGGTCTTTTACAAAGATCTACCAACTACCTACGGCGTTATTTTAATGACAAAGTGAGAGCACAGTATTACAAGTTAAGATTGCATTCATGTAATACAAACATGCAAATCTCTTTGCTTGCACGCCGATTTTCTCTGTGCACAAAACTTCTTGCATGCACCCTTAAATGTGCGCTGCTCAATTGCAGATTTTCTTGCTCTCAAATAAAAGCTGCTGAAGTGCGATTTAGTGTGTTTGTGTAACACGTATGTCTCCAGCATTCATTAGATTTGCTGTTTATGAATGTCTCTAATAGACCTATAGAGTGGCGTTAATGCGTTAAGTGAAACGGCAATAAACTCCAGCAAGATAAAGTCATTGTATGCAGAACCACAGACCTTTATCTATAAAGTATAATTATAGAAACTGTTTATCATAACTAAAAGCTATGTCGTGTTTACTGGACGCATTGGACACCTGTCAGTAAGTCAGTCAGCATGTCACCTTAAAGGGTTAAACAAATACCGGTTACAGAAAAGTTTACGCTGTTATAATTCACTTTTTACCTTTTAAAAAGTTTTGTTGTGATTATAACCCGCTATTAAAAAAATGTAATTTTTAATAAAAAAACTGAATGTTTTGAATGGGATGTAATGTACCCATGGCAGGATCAATTTTTGACTGGCGCTCCATCATAGAAGAATGAATGTAGCAAAAACCGTGAAATTAGTACTTGGAATTGGCCTATCACCATGACAAGGAATTGGTCATCCATATTGTCTGCAAAAATCCTGATCAGAACATCCCTAATTTATATATTAAATAAATTAACTAATTAAAAAATATATTACTTTATTTTTGTCTAGACAGTATCTGCTGCATTTCCAAGATTCTTGTTCCTCCTTAAGAATAAAAAGGGATCTTGGCAGCAGCTCTGGGTGAACAGCACAGATGCTAGAGTGATAAATTTTGCTAAGTAGGCACCCTGGGACTTTTTTTTCTCTGTTTTGAGGGGTCGGTTGTAGAGGGGGACCAGAAGGGATGCCAGTCTGTCCTGTTCGTGCGGAAGAAGCTGAATTGCTTTCTCAAGTTCTTTGCTATTCCCAAGGGGCCACTTACAGCTAGTCCTATGAGCCCGGTATCAGGAGGACGTCTCATGTGTTGTGGAGACCCGAGTTGTATCTTAGTCTCTTGGGTAGCCTGAGTGGGATCCTTCAAACACTTTTTATAAGTAGCTACATTTTCTAACTTTTTTCCAAGTACATACTGGAACATCATTGTCAGGTACTGTAATACTAAATGTGGTTTGTAATAACCTCCTAAAACTGCAGTTTTGCAACTCTACTGTATAATAATACTAGCTTTGATAAACCTAAATCAGAGAAAGAGAAAGAGAAAAAGGTTATAACATTCAACCAGGGTTTGACATTAACTTTTTTGATCACCAGCCTCTGTGGCTAGTAGTTTTTCAACATTACTAGCCTCTCGCCATTTACACTAGCTACAATTTTGTTGTTAGAAAAAAATATATATTTTTATGCATACATTTGACCATACATACACTTTTTATTTAACAAAACTTTTCTAGAAAAAAAAAAATGGTTGACATTTTTTTACAACAACTATTGTCATGTATCAAGAACTATGCACAGTAGTCTGTCCTGGCTAAAGGTCCCAGATCACCATTTCAATAAGCATAAATAGGAAGTTAATCTCCTAGGGCAATGCTGTGGTAAAGGATGATAATTAAACCGTATTGTTACGTCCCGACCAGTCTAGGGTTGGTGGGAACAATAACAAGTGTAAAAAAAAACAAAGAGATAAACTTAAATACTCAATTTAGGGTTTTCCCCTTCTTCTGTCCCAACTCACAATAATCACAACGCTGATCAAGTAGTAACAATATTTATTATTTACTTAGACAACAAAGGTAGAAGCATCTCTTCGGAAGGGAATCCAGGCCAAAATAATAAACAAAAAGACAACTAACTTGCGGGGAAATAATTCTAACTTACCTGCTCAAATAAAAGTACCCCAAATAAAATTACAGCAAACTTCCCTTTCTCCCATGCTACCACAAACCAGGAGAAAACGTTTTAAAGTAAATGGCGATTCCCAACCTACCGCTTCTGTTTCTAACCAAAAATAATATATATAAATATTTAATCAGAAAAGCCAATAGATTCACATTTAACAGAGAGCCGTTTTAGAAAATAATTAAATTGTCAGTAACAGAAATCAATCAATTCACACTAAGTCAACCAACAGTTTGGGGCAGGAGATAGGAGACGCTCGGAACAACAGCAGCGACGACGCCGACGGAGATTTGCGACCTGCACCGAGCAGAAAGATCTCCCCATTGTTCCTCTCCTCCAGCTTATATACGCTCCCACACGCAACACGGCTGGACCGCAATCAAGCGCAGCTCTAGAGGGAGGGGGAGAGAGAGAGAGAAAGCTGCGCATGCTCCACAGCGCACAACACAACATCAGCTCCAAATGCATAAACAAAACACAAATCTGTATATATAATATTTATATATATAAAATTAGCAAACAAATAATTAATATGTTCTATAACGTAACAGTATTAACAAAAATAACTGTAAAAGACAGCAGCTGCTTGCACGACACTTAAGCCCTCATTAGTGAGTGAGAGTCTCTCCATGCGCATGCTCATCCTCTCATTCCGTATTCACCTGCTTTATTTTGCTCATGCGAACACAGTTGTTTTCGTCAGTCATGCTGCTTCTCGATGGGCATACTTATTGTCAAACTTTCTTTTAAGAAAACTACAATTTAAAAATTATTTTCAACCAGCCAAAGTGGCTAGTGGGTGTTGTTTTTTAACCTACCATAGCTGAGATCTACCCGCATTTGGTGGCTTGGCAGATTGTCTAGCCCTGTATACAACTATGTTAACAATCAAGGGACCACTTGAAATGCACACACGTTTGTTGTTGTTGTGAGTGTACACAACAAAAAGTAGACGCATAACAGATTCGATTGATGTATTGATCTTATCTGTACGATCAAAACTGAAAGTGTAATTTAAGTTCGTTTCAGCAGTTTGACGCCACCACAGGTCAAAACGCGTATACGCGGTCTTCGACCCCAGAGGGTTAAGGATGGGTTAAGGTGTTGAAATTAATTACAGATGTAATTACATGCAGGTATTTAATCACGCATACATACAATTTAAAAAGCATATACAGTATTAATACAATAAGTACATTGTAACAAATGATTAATATCAGTGTAAGTGCATATTAGTTATGGCCACCAAATATAAAGTGTTACTGATTTTATTCTCCAAATATATTCCAAATAGGATCTTTAATATTAATATGTCATCTTCATCTTTTTCTATGGACAGTTTTACCTCCAATGAATCTGCAAGTTCGGGGAGTGTCAGAAAACACCATTGATCTACAGTGGGAAGGCCCAGCGATCCTGACAGACTATCTCATCACTTATGCCCCCACAACTCCAGGCGGAGTCCAGCTAGAAATGAGAGTCCCGGGAAATGTTACCAACATCACCATCAAAGGTTTAAATCCGGGTCTGGAGTACAATGTCAACGTGTATGCAGTGATTGACAACATCATCAGCTCCCCAATGAACACCTTAGTCTCCACCTGTGAGTGCATTTTTCTCCTGAGTCCTCTTTTATTCAAATAACATCAGTGTTTTGGTCAGATAAAGCTATTTTTTTATGTCTGAGTCCTCTTTTATACAAATAACATCAGTGTTTTGGTCAGAAAAAGCTATTTTTTTATGTCTGAGGTGTTTTGCATAGATCTGGAATGTGACATTTTCATTGTAAGCATCATCGTTACCCAAGCATGACCCAGGTTTAATAGACCTTTATGAGAGATTACAGACTCCTTCTCAGTACCATTTGCACACACACACACACACACACACACACACACACACACACACACACACCACACACATGCCTCATGTTACGTCTTCAGAGGAACAACTGGCTGCCTTTGCCAACAGGATATGATTAGACACCCACCACCTGGTGAGTAACAGTGCCAGATTGGCAAAATGCTAGAAGGCCTTTCGCATACAGTCTCTGCCTGTCAGCCTTGAGCAAAATGCCTCAGCCTAGAATAGAACACGTCATAACAAATATTCCATTATTTGTGAAAAGCCAGTTGGGCATTCTGGAGACAATCACAAAGCACCACTGACTGGCCTTCTGTTCTGTACATTATCGTAGGTAATTTCGGGATAATAAAGATAATTGGAACTTAATGAATTTGAAAGAAATTGGTATTTGCACGTCGCATCTGGCAGGCATCATAAGCTCACTTAGGCATCTGAGATATTCAACTATTGGAGCCATAATTTCTGTAATCTTAAAAAAATGAAACAAATGTTGAGCATTATTGCCCATTTTCTGCAAATGTATGGAATAGTTGGAATAGCTAAAACTCTGCAGTTATCAATAGGAAAACATTGCAATGGATAGATGGATGGATGGATGGATGGATGGATGGATGGGTAGGTGGGTGGGTGGATGGCTGGTAAGGTGGATAAATGGATGGATGGATGGATGGATGGGTGCTTGGGTGACTGGTAATGTGGATGGATGGATGGATGGATGGATGGATGGATGGATGGATGGATGGATGGATGGATGGATGGATGGATGGATGGATGGATGGATGGATGGATGGAAGGATGGATGGATGGATGGATGGATGGATGGAAGGAAGGATTAATGGATGGATAGATGGAAGGATGGATGGATGGAGGGAGGGATGGGTAGGTCGGTGGCTTGGTTGGATGGCTGTTAAGGTGGATGGATGGATGGATGGATGGATGGATGGATGGATGGATGGATGGATGGATGGATGGAGAGATGGGTAGGTGGGTAGCTTGGTTGGATGGCTGGTAAGGTGGTTGGATGAATGGATGGATGGATGGATGTTAGACAGTCATTTTTTGGTAACGCTTTACAGTAAAGCACAACTTTGGATGTTGATAATGCATTAGGAAATGTTGAACTATGATTATTAATAAATACTGTACATATGTTGTTCATTCTTAGATTACATTAACATTAATTCATAGAACATAAGTAAATTTTGAACCATGTCTTTAATTGAATATAAAATGTATTTATTAGGAATTATTAGCAGCCATTACTTCAGACAAAAGAACTTTCTCAAAGTTCAATCCATATACTGTTTTATGTGAATAATTTGGCAAGGTGATTTTCAGATTTTCTATTAAAACTTTATTCAACAGAAAAAAAGCTAAAGATAATATTTTATTCTGTTTTTTTTATCTTGAAAAAAAAATCATATGTTTTATCAAAATACAAACTTGTACACACGTGCTGTTTAAATGTTATTAATATTACCGTTTGTGCTAAACACAGTGTCATTAAAACATTTATAAGAAATAAAAATAAAAAAACATAAACGTCAGGGTAACTTCTCCCAAACCCCAAGAAGCCCAGATTGGTTGAAAATGGTTATGCTGTTTAATATATTATTATTATATAATTTGTGGACATTTTTCCATGATTATTTGATGAATAGAGGATTTAAAACATTTAAATGACTTGGGTGTCAGTTTTAATCAGTTAAATATGTCCTCGCTAAATGATAATTGTTGCTTTTAAACTTTTAAAACGATGGTTTATGTAGGTCAACCAGATTAAGAGGAACTGAGACTGTGAGAGCTATGGTAAAAATGATTGTATGACTGCACATTTATTACTTACACACTTTTGTATGCCATCATACACTTTCAATAATCCAAACACTCCCAGAGCAGAGATGGCGTGTTTTATTACTGTTTCCATGAAATTACCTTCAAATCCTCTTGAGGCTCATGCATTGTTGACAATGAAAAGGCTGGAGGTTTACTTGTATGTACTGTGAAATGACTGTAATAGTATTTTGTGACTTGTATTCTTTGGCATTCCCGACTGCATCTATTATACAACAAATGTAAACAGATAGAAGAGACGATGCATATTGAAAGTAACTCCAAAAAAATAAAATAAAATAAAATAAAATAAGCTGCTTAGTATCCACTGCTCTTTTTACAGAGCTAAAAGCAGAGTAAAGATCTGCCTTGGCTGAGAAAAATGCTGATTTATTGAACGCACATAGGACGGAGGCCAATAATGCATCAATCTGTACCTTTCAGATCTCTCAAATCCAGACGGTTTACTCTTCAAATCCATCATGGAGACATCCGTGGAGGTTCAATGGCAACCCTTAGACTACTTGTTTGATGGTTGGGAAATAAGCTTCATTCCCAAGGTAAGGCTTTCCTTAGAAGGTCACACTTCATTTGATTCTGCCTCTGCTGTACCTTCTGGCGTAACAACACAGAGGTTCTGGAATCTTGTTGCATTTTCAGACTTTAGCGTCCACCGTGTTGTATTTGGACAACAATAAACAAGGAAAGAGCAATGTAAGGTTTTTACAGACATCTGGGCGCAGCTGATAATTTAATGCTTTTTGAAACGATGATTCGGTTTCTGACAGGTGCTTCTCAGCATGATAAATGTCAGTCTGTCTGTGTTTGAAAGAGAATTATTTTGCATCATGGCAGAAACACAATACATCCAGGCAGAGATGTTCACTAATCCCCTTTCAAATATTCCATCTGGAGAAAGGACAAAACATTTTCAGCATGTGCATACTGCACCCTCACAGGAAGAAGAAAAGCGTCCAGCTCCTGCATGCCAACAAAATGTGGAGCTTGTGCTCAGCGCATCATTATGAAATAGCAGTGGGAGACATCGCCTTATGCAAAACAACATGCGTCTTATGCAACATACCTGTCATTTCACATTGGGGTGAAACGTCTCTCCCCATGTATAAAAACCAATACACATCAGAGCGCCTGAGGTGTTTTGTTTTGTTGTAATGTTGCTATTAAGACTGGCCACAGAATCTGTAAACATATGTTCCTCTCCAGCAAAGAAACCATATCAAAGGAGGGCTTTTATGTTATGAAAGCAAAGAACGTTGGGACATTTTTACCTAAATAGCCAGACAAAATCATTTCTTCAACCAGCAGATGATTTGGTGAGTCTTTTTGCTGATCATTTTCAGAGCTCATGTATAACCCCTCCAGGTCTACTCCTACCACTCTGAGCAGAATTCAAACAGACATCTCTGGCATTGGAGGCAGGCGCTTTAACAAGGATTTAAAAGACCGCTGCCTCTAGCATCAGATCCTAGAGTGCCTCATGAGGCCAGAAGAGTGAAGTTTATCTACACAGTTCTTAGTAACTGACTTTCATTATACTCCCCTCTCTTTTATTTATTCATTTTTTTCCTCATAATCTCATTGAGGTTAGTCTATCAAGGCACCAAGACCTTGGAAGGTGATCTAACAAGGATGTTAAAGATTAAAAACAGATACTAGCACATCTCTTGAGGTTAAAGAGAGTCAGATTTACCTGCACAGTTCTTACTAGCTGGCTTCCTTTAAACCACCATAAGCATCCACTCCAATCTGAGGCCCCATTTACACTAATAGGGTTTAGTTTAAAAATTGCCTTTTAGAATAAAAACGATCCACCTCCACACTGGTGTTTCACCTGGCATTTCTGAAAATATCTCCGTCCACACTATACTGCTGAAAATGCACTTCACATGGCCACACACACACTCTGGCATGCGCTGCAGTGTATGCGTGCATCTGAGTGCATCTCCAGCCAGTCAGCAGGTGCTTTGAGCACAGAATCCCAGCTGAGAGGTGTGCATGTCGGACAGTTCATCAAGAATCTATTGCTGAATCTAATCTCACTATATTTGTTAAACGTCATATTTAATTAATCTTGTTATCTATATCCCCACATACATATTCCCTGGTCTTTTGATTCTATTGTTCTCAGGTAATGTGTTTTGGCTGTGAGCAAAGATAAAATAGCCTTATATATTCATTTATGTAACTATGTACACCTCTATTGCCGTTATTTCCTATATTGCACAAACTTTTTGGACATTATACTTTTATAATGGCCATTATTGATTATTAAAACTATTATTAAGCAAAGAGACAGGGTATGTTTCGTATTGTTTACTGAAAATGAAAGGAGGCAGTTATATTATAGTTTTCTTTATGTTATAAATATGCATACAGTGAAAATGACCGTCATATAAATATGCAGCTACACGATGCCTCAATTTTTGGTGTCTGTTAAGTTGCTAATATGAAAATGAAAATAGGCAGTTCCTTATATCATGTTTTCATTTTATTGTTAAGAAAGTGAAACAATGTAGCCAGGGTGATACGAATGAGTTTATAAAGTCACACTTCTCTTTGAAGGTTTACCTGATGTGTCCTCCATACCTGACCTGATTTTGTTTTCCATATCAAACTTGTGAAGTTTGAACTTAAAAGGAAAGCGTGCAAGACTTTTGTAGGCTACTTAATATTGAGGAAAAAAACCCAATCAGATTTGCCTCCATTTTTAGATGTCTTTGTTTACCTTCATCCACACTGAGACGAAGCAGCAGCGTATTAAAACGAAAATGGAATCTTCAGCGTTTCCAAAATGCTCCATTTTTGGACCTTAAAAAACTCCGGGGTAGTGTGGATGGAAGGCGTAACCATATCAAAATGTATGCATTTTTAAACTAAAACATATTAGTGTAACAAGCCCTCAGTCATAGCAGCAAAGTACCTCCTCTTGTTCAAACGAGCTTGACAGATTGACACTTCCAGTGCTTTTGTTAAGCCCAGGGTAGTGAGGTTTACCTGTGCAGCTCCTTTTATATGACCACTTTAAAATCACCCACTCTCATCTGGGTCATGGCACCAATGTAACCCCTCTGACTCTACTCACCCCGATATTAATGTAAAGCGTATGACCATCCCTAGTATACGAAAGTGCTTTAATAGGGGTGCAAAGGCCTGACAGATAAACAATTCTTGTGTGACTTTTGAGATTTACCTTAATAGCTCCTAGTAGTTGGCTTCCTCTAAAAGTATACACATCTGGGCCACTGCATCAGTGTAAGCACTCATGTTGTACTAGCCCTGCTTTAAGCAGGATTTGAAACAACATGTCCATAATGGAAGGTGGATGCTTTAACAAGGATCCTAAAAGCTGCTCCTGCTATTCACTAGTTCCATTTCTTATGCCAGGGGATTTGGGTTTACCTGCACAGCTCTTATTAGCTGGCCTATGTATCAAGTGGCAACATAGTCACACTTTCTAGGACCCCTTAAAAAGTGCAGTTGTCTGTCCTGTGTTGAGAAGTTTGGGTTGCATCCTACTGTCTTTGTCTACAGCCTGTGCTCTGGCAAAGTGAGCTTTGAGTCATTCATGTGTCTCATAAATCCTTCACTTTTTAAGTGAAAGAAGAAAATACCTTTGATACAAAGTCAAAAGCCTCTTACGGGACAACAGGAGGTGAATACAAAGAGACTGATGGTTTGGGGGGAACGGGGTGCACTTCAGCATGCACTTCAATCTTCCATCAGTGAGAGGGTCTGCTAAGAGTACTGCGCCAACTTGGCACACCACTGGGGAAATCATATTAGAAGTGGAAGTCCTATCCTCTGTGGATTTAATCCTACAAAACACAAGAGCCATTCTTATTTCCCACAATATCATAATGGATGCGAGGGCAGGGACAAGTGTGCATTCACCAAGTCAATGGCAAAGAACAAAAGGGGAAAAGCTTTTTAGAACAGTCACATCTTCTGAAACTCTCACACACTTTGATATTGCTTGATTTCGTAAGCTTTCCGGGGAGGTTAGTCGATGTCTTGTGGGGTGTGATGCATCAAACTTACAAAGTGCTCTGCTAAGCGATTTGGGGAAAAAACAAGACTTGATTCAATACATCAAACATCTGGCGAAACCAATCTAAACAGAAATTCCAGCAGCTTGTTCTTTTTTTTTTAAACAGCTGACTGGCTTCTGAAAACAGTTTCTGTTGATTTGAGCGGTAGACTGTTGTTTCTGCATGCCTGCCTGCACTCTGATGCCAGAATTTTGAAATGTGATCTATTTGCATGTGTTTGTGTCTTGTGCATATCAAAGGACAATGATGGAGGGATGACAGCACAGCTACCCAGTACCATCACATCTTTCCACCAAACGGGACTGAAGCCTGGAGAAGAATACACTGTCAACCTGGTGGCCCTGAAAGACCAAGGCAGGAGCCTGCCTGTTACCGCAACTGTTACCACACGTACGCCTCTCACTCATTCACATCACTTTTATGCAGTTGGCAGACTTTTATTCCAAGCGATTTAAAGTGCATTTAAGTACTATGCTTATGAGGACATGCTGTATGTGTATGTGTGTTTCCCTGAAAATCAAATCTGCGACCTTGGTCATTGTTAGTGCCATGCTCCACCAGCCAATCTATAGAACACCCACGCCTCACTGTTTCGTTCTCCAATAACTGCGCTGCGTTTTTCTTGAGCTTTCTGTATATAGCTTTGATTTTTAATGACCTACAGTACCACAATTGTTCGGTTCATGCATTTACCCTACACTTTCACTATATTGTAAGTCAATAAGTTTTGTGTAAGAATTCATACTGTGGCTTAAGCACTTTGTAGTTGTTTGTTAATTGTTTTTAAGGAACTTTCATCTCTGCTTCATGGAGATAAAACTAATTCATTCTAATGAATTCTCTGGAAATACCGCTCTTTATATTATATTATATTATATTATATTATATTATATTATATTATATTATATTATATTATATTATATTATATTATATTATATTATATTATATTATAGTATATTATATTATAGTATATTATATATTATATTATAGTATATTATATTACAGTATATTATATTTTATATTATATTATATTATATTATATTATATTATATTATATTATATTATATTATATTATATTATATTATATTATATTACATTATATATTATATTATATTATATCATATTATTATATTATGTAGCATCTTTTTTAGTATTGACTGATACTTTCGACATCCCTGGTATTTTCAAATATTCATGTTTTGTGATAGGCAGCATAGATACTCTGTGTCGAATGGCAGAACAGGATGCTTCGTCGTTGAAGGAGACATAAAAGTTTGCAAAGCAAGCAAATGCTCTTCAGGTGGATGCACAGTGCAGAAGGAAAAAGGTTACGTTTGTTTTCTGTTGTGCTGAGAAGATGAAAGAGAGAAGAATGTGAAGTGCTTTTCCCTTCGGGTTACTCAGCCAGCTGAGTCGCTAGTGTCTCTTTTGTAGCTGTAGTTGACAAGTTGGAAGTGGCTTGAGCAGTGATTTCCTCCACCCATCTGCCATGTCCTGTTGTTTCCCCCCTGTCCTTGGTGCTGAAATCAGTGTAGCACAACTGTAAGGTTGAACTGAGGGCTCACCTTCCAACTGCACTATGAAATGTTGTCAGAAGAAAACACTATTGCAGATATGTCAGACTAAACATGCAGAAAAACATGCATTCAGTGATATAATGCCCTCACAATGGAGGGTGTGTAAACAGACCTCTTGAAATAGTGTGTGATAGGGGCTGGGCTGGAAAGGCATAAGCTGCAAGGAGGTGTCACATTGCTTTAGCTAATGGAAAATGTCACCATGATGAATGGGTGAGTCTACCAGCAATTATGCACTTAATGTAAACTTCACCCAAGAATTCTTCTTCTGTCACTTACAGACAGGAGGATTAGATTCAATTGAACTTTTCGTGGACAATTGAAATTGCATGTCTGCTGTGAAATCGCCATTAATTTCTACGGGCCTCACTGCTGAGCATAATTAAAGAGGCATTAATTATGCATTCGAGTCCATTAATATTTCACGCATCCACTGTGGATACCTTATTGGATAAAGAAAGACAAATTTGATGTCACTTAATTATTTATGTGTGCAAAGATTTATCTATCCCCGGAGAAAGCCCGGGAAGAGGAGCTTTTCGCTAAGCACGGCCTCGCCGCCTTGTGAGTTTGCAAGTTGTCTCACGGTAATTATGCTTAAGCGCTAAAATTCAACATTTTCAGGAGAAAAAAATAAACAGTAATCTCCCGCCTGGTTTCTGGTGTGACTAGATTTAAAATGAGACCATGCTGCTGTGCCTTGAATAAGACCAAGCAGTCGCCCTTGTGGATTGAATAGGCTGAGTGGAGAACTTAAGGTAAATATTCCCTTGAACCTGCCGTGACATAATTTCCTCATTTACTCGAGCTTCCTCCTGAACTTTCATGTTTGATTAACGGGTCACATTATGTAGCTGTAATACCCTTAAGAGAGACACAATTGCACCATGCTCGGTGTATGTTTTGGGCTCATCCTTGAAATGGGAAATGTGGGATTCGCCGCAGTGTCACCTGGTCCAATTAGTAGCCCTTTTTTTACATATCACAGCAGAATGAGGGTGAGGATGGAGATGAGCTGAACTTCCGAGGTCAAAACACCATCTTCATTCACAATACCTGTTTCTAAGGCAGATGGTCAGGTTGCCCTTTATAAAGGAGGAGGTTAATTATTCACACAACCAGTTAGCGTCTTATTAAAAGATCCTGTGGGAGACTCAGCATGACCACTTGAATCAGTCTCTTGAGTCTGGGCTTTGCTGTCGGAATGCCTGCTGTCAATAACTGGCGAATATTTTCTCATTTACTGTACTTGAAGTTCAAGAAAAGCCTGCTCATTGGACCCTCTGGCACCTATTTCAGGTATCCAAGACCGATTTCTATTTGGTTGTATGGAAAAATCTTGTTTTGGAAGGTAGCACTTTTTCCAGTATATTGTGAGTTTTAGTATAGTACAATATATTATAGTATATTTTTGCCAAGCAGCTGTTATAGATACAGGCAGGGCAGAAGATGCAGTTTCTGGAAAGTTGTTTGAAAAAAAAAAAAAAGACTGTTATTTTTGCAATTTCATTGGTACTTTTTGTGACACATAAATTACACACCTCACCTTTAAATCTCAGGCGCAGTCACAGTTCAGTATATTTAAAGTTCAAGCTTAACTTGCAAATTCAGCGTTATCAGGTTCTGCACAGTCCTACAACTTTGAGCTTCCCCTTTTTTTGAAAACAAGTTTTTCCACCACTTTTTGACCTTGCATCGTTACCTTGGTGGTATTCTAATGATGTGACAGAAAGGTAAATTTAGCAAAATAAAAAGTCCTTTTTGTGGGCATGTTGACAATGCATTCTGTTTTATACTGTACCTCAGGGTTTGGTTGTTGTATTGAGGGGAAAGTGTGAAAAAATTAGCTTGTTTCTAATTGTACAGAAAGGGATTTTGTATGTGCATCAATCATCACAGAATTTAATCATCTACACTGTCATGTTCTCTATTTTCTCTATTTCTATTACTAAAATCATCAACTAAACACCCTGGGCACAATTTGCTGATAACAAAACTACCATGTTAGAGAAGGGTTTTTAAAACTCTGACTCAAGTGCCTCCAATTGTGCAACATTTGTAGTGCTTTAGTGTTTTTCTTCATTGGTAACTGCATTTATATTATAAGATATAAATATAGTAGATGTATTGTTACATACTTTTAGATGTTAATATTAAACTAAGGGTTTCTGACATATAATAGTTTAGTGTGTGTGTGTGTGTGTGTGTGTGTGTGTGTGTGTGTGTGTGCGTGTGCGTGTGCGTGTGTGTGTGTGTGTGTGTGTGACAAATGGATGAAGAAAAAACGACTGAAAACTAAATATCACTGCAATTGATTATTAATTGCCCATACTTTCAGTGAAACCAGTGAAAATATATTGTACATTGAAAGAAAAATGTTTACAATAAATAAATGATAAATTATCTGTTGGAGAGGAGGTAGTTAGAGGTGCGTAAATCAAAGAAAGAAATAACAAAACACACTAACTGTATTAAACAAACTAAACTAACTATCAACAGAAAAGCATGAAAAGAAACATTTTTAATGTACCAAACGTCTTATCTAAACTACTCTAATTAAATAAACAAAACATACACAAAACAGCACACTCTCCGGAAGCTAATGAAATAATACAAAAATGAATCTCTGTGTTGTATATGTGTATCATGTGACTTTCTCATTTCTGCACCCTCTCTGAGAAATCACTCAAACAGGTATCAGTTAGCTGGACAAGTTCACAAGCAAACACATTGCAATTTTCAATCTCAAAAGATTTAGATAAGAGCAATAAATCACGAGCAAAATGAAAACACAGTCTCTCAGACTAGTCCTTGCAACGTCCAACATCACCAGCACAAAATGCGAATCCTCCAATCCTGTGTACCTGTTTCACATGGGTAAAACGCCACACCCACATACAAACAAGCGCACAAACATATACCCAAAGTACTTTCTGCAAGCGAACGTAACATATTATTAAAAATTTTTTAATCAGCCATCAGCTAGCTCTCTGCACATCTCACATGGTCGCCCTCTGAAGCTAAGCAGTGTTGCATCCGGTCAGTACCTGGATTGAACACCACATGGGAAAGCGAGGTTGCTGCCAGAAGTGTTGTTAGTGAGGCCAACAGGGGGTGCATAACCTGCGGTCTCTGTGGATCCTAACACCCCAGTATAGTGAAGGGGACTCTAACTAAGACGTTAAACTAAGGTCCTGACTCTCTGTGGTCATTAAAAATCCCAGGAGTATCCATAGATGTAAGGTATTATATTATTAGATATATTATATTTATTAGATCTTGAAATGTTTTATATGTATACTACAAAAGTGTTGAAAGCTTGATTCTAGTTGGTTGACAAGCATCAGTGATTTCAATGTTCTTTATAGAGTAAAACAGTTATTAAGACTTTGATCGAACATACAAATGTAATAAACAATAAGCACAAAATAGCAAATGATTTATTTTCCTCTTTTAAATTGCACTGACTAACGTGAAGTCACACACACGCACAGTAAAACATTTAGAATAAATAAATAAATAAACGAAAAAGAAAAAAACAAATAAATGAAACCCTTTTCAGTAGCAAAGTGGTAAATGTAATCTTCTTTCAGTAACTAAACAAGCAGTTCTGCTATTATTGGATTATTATTCCTTACTTAAACTTTACATGTCAGGATGGGTTTTCAGCCATGAGTCTGTGGACCCCTGGGTATCCATAAAAGCACCACAGGGGTCCACAGAATCATGGCTGAAAACCTTTCAAGCATGCTGAAGTGTACTTTTTTCACATCACTGATGCTGTCTTATGTTTTTTTTGTTTGTTTGTTTTTCTCAAGTGATTGATGGGCCAATACAGCTTATTGTGCGAGACATCTCAGACACGGTTGCGTTTGTGGAGTGGAGCCCACCCAAGGCTAAAGTGGACCAGATTGTACTGCGTTACGGGCTGGTAGGGGTAGAAGGGCCAAAAACCACCTTTCGCCTTCAGCCTACTCTGAGCCAGTACTCACTCCAAGTCCTGAGGCCGGGATCTACATATGAAGTATCAGTCAGTGGAGTCCGCAATGGCACTGAGAGTGGAGTTATTTCAACAGAATTCACAACAGGTGATCTTTACATTCAAAAATCTTTCTACTTTTTTATTTAATTAAAGTACATTTCATAGAAGCAAACTTTTGTTCAATTCCTGAAATGCACCATGATTATTGCATGATATCCATTGTGTCTGAAAGAGAGACATGTTATAGATTGTCATATTTTGCAGAAATCGATGCGCCAAAGAACCTGAGAGTGCTGTCAAAAACGTCTATTAGCCTGGAGCTGGAATGGGACAATAGTGAGGCTGATGTTGAGGGTTACAGTGTGGTCTATAGCACACTTGCCGGTGATCAGTATGACAAAGTCATTGTCCCACGCAATGATGGTCCAAGCACTAAAACTACTCTCAATGGTAAACGCAAGTCTTTTCAGTTTAATTTACAGTGCAATTTCTATTTATTATACTGATAAAAATGCTATGTATTTTAACTGATTTAATACTATGCAGAAATTATTAAAAATATTTAGTGTAGACAAGCATAGAACTAAAAAAGTAATTACTTTGTACCCAGTTCATTTTGTAGAATAATATATTGGCTTTATATAAAATTGCCATTCATCACCCATTCATATTAACTATAATATTTATAAGTTTAAAATTTTAAGTATTTATTTTATTGTTGTTATTTTTTCCCCAAAACAAGATTTGTGATTAACATAATCAACATAATATGTTTATTATTCATAGGTATTTCTACATACATAGCAAAAAGTTGTTTACAATTAATATAAGCCATTTTGACTTTGTGGACATTTTAAAGTACACATGAAATCAAAACCGACCATATTGATTTTGTTAGCTCACATTGCTAGTTTTTTTGTAAAAAATTAATCAGTTCATGTCATTAAAAATAGTCTGCCGTGTAATCTAAAATTGAAATCTGAAACTGCACAACCTGTTTATTTTCAGTTAAATTCTGAGATTGTCTGTCTGAGGTGTTGGGCATGTATTGTATAAGTATGTTAGCCATGCCCCTCCAACTGTAGGTTTTGACAGCGCTATAATAACAAACAGAAATGGTGAGGAGGAAGTGTCTATTAGGTTAAAATATCTTGCATAAAACCCTTTTCCTGATTTTTCTGAATAAAATGCTTACCTTTACTACATCCAATCAGCTCGCGGTAGAAAAATAAGCCACGCCCACTGTTTTCTCATTTAATATTCTATTTCTCTATGAACTGCATCACGATATAAAAAAAGCTTCTAGTTCATGCAGACTTGAATTTGTATTTTTTTAGTCTAAGTTCATTCCTTCTGTTTCTCTTTTAAGTTCGCTGCCATGGTAATGTTTCTTTCTTCCTGAAAAAAGAAATGCAACTGAAAAGAAATTCTCACCTCAGACAGTATAAAGAAGTTCAGACTGTTGCTCCTGATGTGTTGGATTTCTTTGTGAGCTCATTTTAAACGCCCACAAACCTATTTTTATCAAGGCGTTATGTTATTTAAATGTCAACAAACATATTGCTCATATGCAAAAATAAATTTCTGGTTAATAATCTATTTATTGCTCTCTTCTTTAGAACTAATGCCAGGCACAGAGTATGGAATAGGAATTTCAGCTGTACTTGGTGCCAACCAAAGCACCCCAGCAACGATGAATGCCAGAACGGGTATGATTATGGGTTTATGGTTGCCTGATCACCGTAAAGTAACTTTACTTTTAATAACATGGAGTTTGAGTTGCCTACATGTGCAATTTGTTTGCCGGTAGAATTGATTTACAATTTTTGTGATGGCAAAAAGTTCATGAGAATGGATATTCCCATTTCAAACATTGAAATTGAATTTAATTCAATTCATCTTTATTTTATTGTGCTTTTTACAATGTAGACTGTGTCAACAGTTTTTAGAGTTGAATTTCTTGTCTGCTACTGTAACCGACAAAAAGTGACAGCTATATTTGTTTTACTACATAATTTGCACTGTGCATAGGATATATTTGAATA
The DNA here is from genome assembly GCF_052040795.2 of Danio rerio. Classification (NCBI taxonomy): domain Eukaryota; kingdom Metazoa; phylum Chordata; class Actinopteri; order Cypriniformes; family Danionidae; genus Danio; species Danio rerio. The sequence goes on from NC_141022.1 coordinate 38,771,271, forward strand.
TATTTCATTGTATAATACATAATTATATGATATAATTTAGAGCTCCATCTACATTTTTTTTACTTATATATACTTGACTTAAAAATACATTTTGCCTATGAAAGTTAAAATAAATGTTTTGTTCATTTTAAAAATATATTTTATTGAGCCTCAAAGTAACAAACTATACTTAGCATATACGTAAAAATATTTTAGCTAGAATTGATTTATTTATATTTATTTGTTATTTAACTGTATGCATGCCTCAACGTTCTCTGTTCTTCAGGTCTGGACGTCCCATTAGATTTGACTGTCACAGCCTCCACCGACAACACCATCACCCTTTTATGGGGCACAGTGCAGGGGCCTATTGATCACTATAGGGTGACTTACACATCATCCAGTGGAGTCACAACTGAGCTCACTGTGCCTAAAGACGTCACCACCACCACACTGACAAGCCTAGAGCCGGGCACCGAGTACACAATCACTGTGGCAGCGCAACGAGGCAGGCAGCAGAGCACGGCGGCCACTATCGATGCCTTCACAGGTAATTTGATCTTTTGGGAACTCAAGTACAGCAATCAACTGCCAAGTGTCCAAAGCATTGCCTCATCACCGCCTCATGACACATCACGTCAATTTTGGGCAAAAATCTCTTGTTAATCTCTCTGATAATTGCCTGAGTGTTGCAGTTTGCTGTGCATTTGAGACTTTTGTTTTAGTGGTTTCATTTCTAGTCACTTCCAATCATCAAAATTCAGCCACCCTTCTGTACTTTACTTCAGTGGTTCGAAACCCATTTAACAGCCCATTGAATGGATTTAATGATTTTGCTCATTTTCCTTGTGCGGTTTTATGCAATATCTTGTCTTTGTGGTTATCACTCACCTGCTTTTGCATGACATGCCTACAAAAAAAAGATTTTATCATCTTTCATCACCATTTTCCACTTTTCTTCATTCACTTTCCATTATTTGCTTGAAATCTGCTGATACGGTCATGTAATTTATTGATAGCTTTATAACAAAGATGCTATATTAAATTTTTAAATAGAATTCTAATTTATTTTTATTATGTATGATATTATTAAGCCTGCCACTGACCTAAAATCTACATCCTAGTCAATTCATTTTGTAAATGTTTTTATCCACACATCTTAGGTTAATTTAAGGCATGTTTATAGCCTATTTAATGAACATGGTAATGGTTAACTCAAACCCAGCCTTCATAAATGAATCTATTTTAATTCATTGTTTTGATCAGAGGGGTATTATAATACAGTATCTAACTTTGATAAATGCTTTAAATGTTTTAGTAATAGTATTAGCTATATTATTTTTCATGTTAAGTCAGATATTGCAAAAAACTACATTTTTATATTTAAATTTATTAAATGGGATAGCCCCTTGAGATGAACCATCTCATTTCTGAGGGCGCCCCTAAGGAGTACATAAATCAGAGTACATCACATCATAACAAACATAGAGCTAAACAATACGAACAAACAAACAAGCAGCTCACGTTACATGAAACACTTTCTACAGTCTAAACCCTAAGCAAACAAAATCATATAATTAAAAGTACAATTTGATAAACAAACAAATTATATATATATATATATATATATATATATATATATATATATATATTTTTTTTTTTTTTTTTTTTTTTTTTTTCAATATTAATAACATTTACAAGTTATTTCCAAAAAAGAAGATAAATTAGTTCTGAAAAGTCTAAGGGCTCTAATTTAACAATCTAGGCACATGGCATAAAAGCATTAAAAGCATGTCCTAATCCACTTTTGCTATTTAAAAGATGGAAAAATACGGTTTGCGCCGCGATCATAGTCTAACAGGGTTGTGCTTATTCTCTTAATTTTTCTCTTATCTTAATTTAAAAAGTTATAAGTTGGTTTCGAGAATAAATCAATCAGTATCTATTCACATGGCAAACTTTGTAAGTGGAAAAACTTAATGCTTCACTAGCGAGAAAACAGTTAAGCAGAGATTCTGCAGTGTGAGGATACAGAACAAGCCTCCTCCAATCAGCCTCTTTACTTTCTCTTTCTTTTTCTCTTTCATGGATAAGAAAACAATGTTGTATATTCCACTAAAGATATCCATTAGCCTATTTAATTTAGTTTGTTAAGTACAAAGATTTGTTTCAAAACTATTTCTAAATTCAGTTCTAATTTCCAGCAAACAAATAAATGAGCTATAATATTATATTATATATAATTTTTGTAATATTTTAATTCTTGAATTCTTTTTCCTTTGTAAAGATATTTGTGCATTGTTGTACATCCTGTGTATATTAATCAATGTGTAGGCGTTTAAGGCACACAACTAACATGCTCTGCGCTTTAGTTTATATCGGCTTTTAGCTGGTCTATTTTAAATATCTCAAAATAGCAACGCGCCTGCAATGCGCATTAACACACCTCTTTTTTAGACCAGCACACCCCTAAGTCCACAAAGTGGCACAAATAAATTTGCTATTTAAACAGATTTAAGAAAACTAAGGTTGCGCTGGTCTGAAAATAGCAACACATCGCAGCAAACACATCTTGCGCCTTATTGTGCTGGGTGTATGATGGGCCCTAAATGTCTTAGTTGATCAAACAAATATCATCTGCGGAGCTTACGTTAAAGCAGACAAAAAAAATTTTATAATATGCAATGATGGTTTCTTTATGGACATCTTTAAACAAACCAAACCGTATTTAAAGGTTTTAAATTAATATGAGATGTATTATTATAAATAATATAACACTCTTTATATTGACTGATGTTAAAACATCAATGTTATTTTGTAATAGTATTTGCAAAATTAAGTTATTTATAATAAATGTATTGTATTTAGAGCTTTGGCTGGGTGTGTTTGCTATAGTCACAACTTGAAAATGGTTCTTACAATTTGAATAGCCCTAGTGGGATAAAAAGAAAATGAATTTAAATAAATCTCTTTTTACAGCATTTACATGCTGCTTGGGAGGTGTGTTTAATTCAGTATTTTTATAATTAATCCAATAAATTAATACATTGAAATAAGGTAGCTTCTCATTTTTCTTTTAATTTAGTGTCATATTTTGGCAGAATTTCCAGAACCCCCAGGGTGTTTATGAATCTCTTGTTGGGAATTCCTGCTTCACTTCATTACATTTTCCACCTCAAAAAATGACTCTTCACACAATCTTCCTCATGCATTTTGTCACTCACTTGCTTTCCCATGCCACATCATCACATTTACTTCTGCAATATCAAGATTGTATCATTCTTCATCATCATTCTCATCTCTTCCTTTTTCAAATTCCATCATGTGCCTGATAATCTACAGTCTGGCTGCATCTCTTCTGTAAATATCATCTGATCATCTGTTTGCTCTTCATTCTTGTACTCTTCTGTTCTCCTTCCTGAGAGGACGAGCCAATCAGCCAAGAGATCTTTAATCACAGGAGCCAGCTTGCCGTAATATAGTTGTTGTGGTTCAATTCCAGGGTTCCGCCCAATCACACAGCTCTTCTTCTCTGAGGTCTCCTCTGATTCATTGACTGTGGCGTGGAGTTCACCGGCTCCACCTGCTGACGCATTCATCTTGAACTACAGCGCTCAGGACTCCAGTGAGGATTCTGAGATTGCGCTTGATGGGTCGAAAACCAGAATCACCCTCACTGGTCTAATGCCATCCAGGCGCTACACTGTTACATTGGTCACCATGCATGGCAATGTGACTTCAAAGCCAGTTGTAGGCTCAGTCAACACAGGTATTGACACTAACGAATGTCTGGATATTATTTTACATGTATCTGAGGTTGGGAATGTGCTATCAATGTTTGTCAATGTTTTATACATAACCTTTTTTTCAAAGCATTTTGACATTTACTAAAAAAACTATATATAATTGATATGCATCATTTTTGAGAAGAAATGCAAATATCTATGACCCACGATTTATTCATTTAGTAACAGTGATGTTCTAAAAAGTACTGTGCATATGGCATATTTTAAGTGTGTTTATGAAATGTTCTCAATTGACTTTACACATCTTTTACAAACAGGGCTCTAAATATGATTATCACATTTAACACATTTTACTGAATGTCATGCAAATTGAAAATCTCATGCATAATTGTAATGAAGCATTTCAGAATAATCTGATTCAAGTTTTTTTTTTCCATTGAAAAACATACAAGGTGAGACTAAGGCCCAATACCAATTATTTATTTATTTTTTTTATCCCTAGCCTGTCTCCTCGGCCCTTGAAACAGATTGTAAAGGGGAAGGGCTTCAAATTTTACCACTAAAAAACGGGACAGTATTACATAACCTGCACACGTCATCATGTGTCATTGCAATCTCTTGCTTCATATGGGATCGACGATCCCAACTGCTGTAGTTATTCCAGTTGCATTATTGTTTTGGTATTTATCTTAAGGAAATAACTGAAGGCATATATCATGTTATCATAATGATATAATGTGGCAAAAAGATCATAACGCATTTACACCGTGGCCATATTCATCTATGTTCATCTTATCTATACTCATCAGACACTGTAAAAAGGTCATTCCAAGCCACTAGACTTTTCTGACAGCGTATTTGAGTGTCATTGAGTGACAGATGTGAAAGTATGTTGTGGGACTGCTATACAGGAGTTGTTATTATGGATTTATGGATAGCGAAATTTGGCAGTTTTTATTTTAGAGTTTTTTTAAAAAAGCATGACGCAACATGAACGCGTTTATAAATGTATTAAAACATATGCTTGTTTGATGTAAAAATTTGTAGTATTGACAAAAAATACTAATTTGTGCATCTCCTGACTTCCGTGTGCAGCCATGCTGCCGTTGTAACTGGTGTATTCTGGGAAATTTTTGTACCCCTTGGTTTCGAGTGTGGTCCTGTAAAATCTTCGTTTCAGGGGCTCTCTAGTCCTTAGCCCTATGCCTTCAAGGTAAAGAGAATTGGGACACCCCTACACCTTCACGTGAACGTGCAAAACGTAAGGTAACATAAGGTGAAGCGCTAAGCGGTAGAACTGGGACTGGACCTAAAGTAGTCATTCTTAAAACTATGGCACTTTCTACTCTCTTAAAATTAAGTGAAGTTTATTTATAAACTAATTTTGAGATGATCCCGTGCTTATGATTGACACAGCTGGCCCGAGTCAAGCCATTGTACGATCCACCAATCAGACTATTTCTAACTTAGTATAAATAACCAAAGCATCTTACTTTAGTCATCTTCATCTTGAAGAATCCCTCTTCCACCCTCCTCTCCTCCTCTTTCTCCTCTATTGGGCAGCACGGCGGCCCATTGGCTAGCACTGTTGCCTCACAGCAAAAATGCCTCCAGTTTGGGTCTCTACACAGCCAGTTGGCATTTCTGTGTGGAGTTCATGTTCTCCCCATGCTCGCGTGGGTTTTCCCCGGGTCCTCCGGTTTCCTCCCACAGTCCAAAACATGAGATATAAGTAAATTGACTAAACCAAATCAGCACCATAGTCAATTCCACCAGCAGCTCACCCTCATAGCAATTCTTAAGCAGCAGGAAAGGGGTTCTCGAGATCTACCTGAGCTCAAACTTCCCTTTCGCCCTGCAAAAAGGAGGGAGCCCCGGGCTCGAGGATCTTACGAGCTCAGGGCTCTCTTCCGGGACAGCATGCCAAACTTGCTTTATTATCAATCATCAGCTAAGTGTGAACTCTTCAAATGATCTTTATTGGCATTGCTGTTTTTTACAGAGCCTAAAAGTAAACCCATAGAACCTTTTGATTTTACAAAATATTTTATATAGTCTGCATAGTTTTAACAAGAAGGTTATTTGTTGATCCAAAAATGGTTTCCCTATGGCTTGGGGTTCAATTCAAAGTTTCGAATCTGAAATTTCAAAGGTCTGGAATTTTTTTTATAAAACTTGTTTTTAATGAACATGCACATAAATCAATAATTTGAAAAATAAACATTTTGCAATTAAAGTTAATTGATAAGAAGCACAAAAGTGTCTAAATGAGAGGTGTCAGTCATTTTTATGAACATAACACAAACATAGGTAGGTCAAAAGTAGCATGGTGTAAAACAATGTTCTCATTCTAATGTGAGAAATGGCACTGTCTGGCACATGTCTGGCGTTTGATATTTGCACTTCACAATTCCTGTCTCATTACAAATCAAATAGAACAGTTTGTTCTTGATTAAAGCAAAAAAGGAATGCATACCTCTCTGTCCAATTATATTTAAAAACTTTTCTTCGTATACTTTTGTTTTCTGGAAAATTACACCCTCAGAACGCTTTCTGTAATCGCTCGATTACAGAAAACATCATAAGCTGACTGGATGTCATGACAACACTGTTTTTTTTTCGCCTTGATTAACATATCGCCTTTGGTTTCATTTCGGACCATTAATAAAAAAAAACATTAAAAGTTTAACATATCACTCTCAAAGTAGTAAATCCACATTTTTAATCCTTTACACATAATTAGTGTTCTTGAATATGAAATGGATGTCAGTCCGAATTGAATTCCCCCTGGATCCAGACCCTGCGAACTAGAGAAACCATTTATTATTATTATTATTATTATTATTATTATTATTTATTTCATTCATTTTTATTATTTTATCCTAAAATGTAACTTTTATTTTAAATTTTATTTAGTTTGATTACACCGTTGTTTGCTTGTTGCTGGTGAAGGATATTTTAAGCTATAAAGCAGTATAGTATCAAAAAATCAAGTCAGTTCCATGATCAGTCCAAGTTCATACATCAGTGTCTGTTTTATAAAAATCTCGAGTCATTTGTGATCATGCATGGAACAGGATTTCTCCCATACCTGCTTGATTTATTCATTATGATTCCTGCACACAGCTGCACAGCAGATTTTTCACCCTTTTGTGCCTTAATTAATTCAACAGTGTGTAATCCTCCCCTAATTACTTCCCTCTGAATGTGGAGGTGTCAAGAATAATTCAGTCGTTCTGTCAGTGAAGTGATATTTACAGTTGCCAAAGGAGATATTGTCTCACAGCTATTTCTATACTTCGACATTAACTCGTCAGAGGACCACCTGCGCGGCAGCTCTATTAGTTCAGTAAAAAGTTTCAGCTTTTAGTCGGCTTGATATTATTAATATAATGATGTGATTTGTACATGAGCACTTGAAGTATTTGCACCTGTTGTTGTCTACTGTGTTCTCTAAAGCCTGTTTGCCTAGAAATGTGTTTCCCGCTTTATTTATAAAGCTGTATTTTCACACATTAGCGCTACTTTACATTAACATAAGTGAAAAGAAGGTCACCATATGCTCAACAATATGAAACCGAATAAATGCAGATGGAATGCTCTGGGGAAAGAAAAGTTGTTCTTGGTGCTCTTTGTTCAAAGTCTGAAAATATATTTATTGACTGCTCTGCTGAGTGGAAAATAAATTAAGATATGCATACATGAATAATCACAACTCATTTACTGAGGAATATTTTACCCTGAAAGCATTTAAATGAGGTTGACAACCTGTTTATGAATTGCCATCCATAGTTTATGAATTGAATGCATTAGTCTAATGAATATGGGGAGGTGTGAATGGCTTTCCACTCTTTTTAAAGACTGGCCACTTCAGTAATGGCAGGAGTAAATCAGTTGATTTCCTTCCCAATTGCATGAACGCTCCAGAATCACTGTTAGTCTGTTTAAATGATCTCGGATGCTGTCTAACCTTTGCTTTTGTGATGCTAAGAGCTTTTGGGACAGATAAACAAATCATGAAAGTGTCCCTGCTGGACAGTGGCGAACAATAACAATGCAAATGTTCTAGCGAAGAGTGTCGTGTGTCTAGCATACTCAAAACTCCTGCTGCACTCTTGAGACCGCTGAAAAATAAAAAGAGGAAATAAATGACATGAGAGAAAGAAAAAAAATTTAATATATTCACTATTTCATGGATTTCAAGTCACAGGAGGCACACTAATATAATGCAGATGATGTCTATTAACAATTTATTACTATTAAATCCGTCATATAATAAAAAAAAACAATAATTTGTAATCAATAATATAATATATTAAGATCTAAACGGAAAAACAAAAGGAAGCCTAATTTTTTTTTACATGCAGTAGTTGCTTTATAGCAATAATTTGAGATCACATAATGAAATTATTCATTCTTATTTTATGTCACTAACCACATTATTGGAGACTTTTGGTCTTATAATAAGTTAATCATAATGACCACTCAATGTTCCTGATGTTACTGTACATTAAAACTATACAGTTTGGAGTCAGTAATATATATATATATATATATATATATATATATATATATATTTATATATATAGTGGTGGATTTTCAGTCCATAATATTGTAGTGATATTACTGTAAACTTAGTAACTAAATCATTTTGACTAAGGTATGTCTACAAATAAAAGAGTACTGCTGACGATATTAACAAATTTTGCCATCTGAATAAACATAAACAAAGAACACTGATCACACACTTACCAAATCCGTAGACACAGGTCAATCAACATGAACTAGAACCGTGTCTTTATTCAAAAGGTGGCGAGTGGCAAATCCAGATTTCACCATTTCCAAATTCAAAAAGCTCTCGGGCAAAAAATGTTCCTTAAAAACATATTTTTGTTGCATGTTAGCGACCCATGTCTCTAAACAATTTTTCTACTACTTGTTTGAGTTACGGTTGTCAACACAATGTGGCATCTCACTGTAATTTCATCTGACATCTCACTTTGTCTTCGAAGCTATACTGTATCATGTATATTGATAAAGACGTTCACAATAGAGTGTGCTGATTGGTTTGAACCAAGTCTTTCTCTTGAATTAATGAACAGATATGCTCCAATCTTCATGTTGGAATTTACACAATGATCTCATCGCAGTGATGTTGCTTCAGAACTTCTTTTTAAACCAGAAGAATTTGCTCTAAACAACGCAAAAACAACCAATTTTCCCTTTTTTGTGAAATAGATGTGTCCTCATAGCATTTTTAGCAACATGGGACATAGATATGACTGTCAACATCTCAAAAAATCTGTTTTTGGTAAAACTTTAAAATAAGGGTGAATCAGTAAATGTTTATGCGTTACAGGTTTTTCACAGTGTTTGTTCATGTTAGTTATCATTAGTTGATGAAAGTACAGTTGTTCATTGTTAATTCATGTTAACTCATTGTGTGTTAACTCATGTATGTATAAATTTGGATTTTGATTAGGCATTAGTAAAAGTTGAACTATGATTAATAAATGATGTTTAACTATCGTTCATGCTTAGTTCATGTTAGTAAATACATGAACTAATAAAAAATTGTAAAGTGTGACCAAATGTTCTTAATTCTCAATGCTCGTTTTCTAACTTTTATTTATAAACAGACCTACCAAAAAATCCCCTTAAGGAAGCATTACTAAAGAAGACATTTTCTAGAGAAATAGACCTGGTAAATAATTGATTCCTCCATTCAGAGGCATTGAAATTCGAAAGCCGATTCCAACATTTGTAAATAATTCAAAATGAATTGACTATTATTTAACAGCCCGTTTTTTGAGCCAGGCTTTTAACCGGTGGTAAGAAATAAACTTTATTTTCTCACCCATGTCCACTTTTCTCTCATGCTGCAGGAATGGATCCTCCTAGAGACATCACTGTGCTGTATGTCACTGAAGAATCTGTAACCATAACATGGATTCAACCCCTCGCTCTCTTTGATTACTACAGAATGTCTTACCAATCATCTAAAGGTACTTTCACTAGGGTATAGTTAAGGTATGTCTAATAAAAAAAAAATCTGACTAACAAGTCAGCATTACTGTTTGTAATTGTTCCACAGGAAGGATGGACAGTGTGGTGATTGACAACGACATTAATAACTATACCCTAACCAGCCTCCATCCAGCAACAGAGTATGAAATCAAGCTGAACGCAGTGAGAGGAAGCCAAGAGAGCAAGGTCATCACCACTACCGTATTCACAGGTATTTCCGTCCTCGCTCAATTACTCAGACACACTGATCATACCTGTGCAAAGACCAGTATTCTAACTTACCCTAGGAAAATGTGTTTCGTTCCTCACAGCCTCATTCGTCACAGTACTTTGATTTGATAGAAATATGGATGACAGTGTGAGGAATGATGCACATCATTTACCATGTGATGAGTGCCATCTCTCACCCTGTGCGTTTCGCCCGTCCTCTGGGAGGCTGCCAACCATCTCGCTGAAGTGAAATGAAATTTTACTAATGGAATCAGTGATCGACAGGGATGCTCACCTGCCATTGTATTTGAACAGCACCACATGGCGGTGACAGGCAGCTAGTGCTATGAGTAAAATGTGTCTTGTTCAGTAATAGTCTGATGTCAATTTTTTGATAAAGGTAATGTTCTTACTCACATGAACCGGCTAGTAGAAACATGACTAGATATTTTCACTGCCCAGATGGACAAAATGTTGCGATTTTGTGCTTTAATTTACCGTACTCGCTTAATCGTTGCTGTAATACTGTCCATGATGATAAATAGTATTTAATAATGTTAAAGTTAAGCAATAATATATGTTTGGAAGTGCATTTAAAAATGAGAAAAATCTAATTTACTGGATTTATTAGGTATGAGTTTGACTTAAACATTGAAATTTGTTTAATTTTATAAAAGTCTGGTAAAATTCCTTCCAGATTTCTTTTTTTTTCTCCAGTTTTTCTATTGGCTTTTATTCATGAAAATAAAAAAGTTTGCTCTTTCAAAGGGATAGTTTACTCAAAACGGAAAATTTACTCACTGTTTACTCATCCTCCAATCGATATGTGTTTCGTTATTGTATTGAATACTAAGAAAGATATTTTAAAGAAAGCTGTAACCATTTATTTCCACAGAAAGAAAAAAAAAACTATGGAAGCCAGGTAGTTGCAAGTTTCCAGACTTCAAGATACAGTGCTCAGCATAATTGAGTTCACCTTATTTTGAAAATGAATATTTGTTTTAGTTTAGTTATTGTAGTCTCCAAACATATTTAGAAATTTAAAGATAATACAATTAAATTCAAGCTAAATGTTGAAAAAAAATGACAACCCACAAATTTTCACCAAAAACAAATAATTATTTTTTTTGTTTCTCTTGATTTTTTTCTCTTTTTTTAAATTTGTATTTAATATTTTTCTATTACATAAGAATTTGGGTGTACTAGTTTTTGGAACATTATCGTAAGTTACAGTGTTTTGTTAGATAAGCTCCAGATTTGCCTTCAGTACTGACTAATCTAATGTATATGCACAAATATAATATTGCATAGCTTCCTATTAAAATTATATGAGTTTAAAAGATAGATTTGTGAGGGGTGTACTTACAGTGTATATGCTGAGCACTGTATCTTCTTTTGTGTTTAACAGAAGAAAGAAAGACAAACAGGGTGAATAAATCATAATATATTGCAAATCACAGATATATAATATTTAAAGGTACTGAATGTAAGTTTTTGACCATAATATGTTTGCAGATATGTAAGAAACATGCCAAGTAAACATTCTTGTTGATCTGAAAATCTATGCTAAAGTCAGTTATTCTGCTTTGAAAATGTGCGTTATGTGCCGGACTGGCTGTCTTTGTTTTGGTTTTTTAACCCAGCCAATGCCAGTTTAGCCAATTATATTTCAGCACCTCGAGTTGCCTTTTTTCATTCATTCAGTTAGACAGGCTCTCATAGTGTGCGTCCATAACCAAAATGCGACCTTCGATGGACAGTACTAGACTCTGTCATGAGACGCAGATTCAGAGATCCACATGAGGTTATTAATTAGTAAACAATATAAATATCCAGCAAAGTGGTAAGGTTTATAATTAATTAATAAAAATTAAACCTCTTTAACATTATTAAATGCACATGCTGAATCACTCATATGTGTGCAGTCACAATTCTAAAGTTCAATTTCAAATGATATATTTTATTTTCAAGATCTGAGGTGAGCTATCTGCTGCTGCTTTCAATAGTCTCACAATAAATGTCATGTAAAATGCCATTCAATCTCGCATTATTAACATTTAACACTGAATAAAGAACATGAGGTGTACCTGAAGTGATCAATGTCAGTTTTATGTTGTTTAGCTGCAAGATACTTAAGCCGTTTGTAAAGTATAACTTTCAGGAGTTGGTTAGAACAAAAACTTCTTTTAATATGGAAAATATTCCTTCCATCGCGTACGATTGCTTTTATTTAGAACATGACTTAAAACAGTCTTTAGGCTCAATAGTCAGGCTTGCTCCTGTTGGTGTTGTCAATCTGGCAACCTGCACTTGGGTGTGTTTTAAAACAGGAGTGCAATACTTAGTTTAACCATTGGGTGTCAATCTTACATACTGCACCTTTAAAAATAAAAATAGTATATGGAATCTAAAATATAAAGTCTAATAAAAAAAATGTAAGTAGTTCATGTAACAGATAAATACATATGCATTAGTGAAAGAGACCCTGTATAAATAATGCCTAGTGAACCTTTCATATTATTATAATGTTAAAGGCTTAGAACGGAATAGTGCTTTAGATGTACATTGAGATATTTAATTTACCGACTCAACAGGCAAATCTCCTTTTTTCCAGATGTGCCTTATATCACTGGAATGAATTAATTAGTCTATGTCTCAAGTCTCAGAAGTTAACTAATTAGTCATATCATTTCATGCAGTATAATAGAACACACAGAAGCTGGCCTTTGCTTATAGACTGCTGACTTGCTTAATAACTAGGCAGGTTTGTCTATACATCGGAGCTAAGCTACACTCCGCATTGCAACTTAAAGCCTGACAGCTTTGTTCAAAGCTTATAAAAATATGACAGGCAAACAATCTCAAGCTGCCCGTGTTGACAACAATCTTGCCAATGCTACAACAATGCAAAGTGACAAGCTGGCTCTTGTTCTAAATAATGCATCTTTTGGAAACAGCTTATTATTAATAGGATATAGCAAGCAGTCTAGCTCATTTCAGCTCTTACGTAAAGGGTGACAAGAGGGGTTGATGAAACATGATGGATCTGGTTCATGGTTGTGTTCTGGTTCACAGCTCTGCCTAATGACCGAGTGAAGATCATCGAGTTCGCGTTCATTGCATAAGGCGAAACTGATATTCTCCTCCTAGCCTGTCAGCGCAGGGGCATGTCAAGACGTGGTAAAGCAGAAAGAGAGGAAGGTGTGAAGTGGAATCGGGGGATTTCGCGTCTGAACTGCTGTCAGGCGGCGGAGATCTGCTACTCTGAAAGGTTGTGAAAGAGCCTACAATTTCTTGGAACAGAGTCAATGGTGCCTAATGGGAGGGTCAGCGCTCTACAGCTGTAGAAGCGATATGGCTATTGCCAGAGAGGCTGGCAGAACACAAATGCGTGTGGGATCGGATAATGTGCGATTATGGTCCACCGACCTCATCTAAGAGGACATACGCCACAAATAGTAGACTGAGTTTTCTCCTGTCTGAATAAAAAGGAAAGGCCATCTGTGAAAGTCGCAGCACGGATAGAGGATTACGAAGAACAACATTTGTCATTACTCACTCTCATGGAAATGCTATTGAGAATGAGCTCTGCACACATTTGACTGTCTAATTTCCCCCTCGATGTCGGCTAATTAAGGAAATTGTGATCTTCTCCAGCCAGATAATCACAACAAATTAGTTCTGAGCTGCCGAGGTGCTCTATTTTTAAATTGGCGGCGAATATCGTTTGCACAGGGAAGAGAAAAAAAAAAGGGCGAAGATGAGACTGCTGCCAATTACCTTGGCTGAGCTTATCTCAAACTGTCTGTCTGTAATCCTCTGTTCCTCACAGCTATGGACATGCCAGCGGAGCTCACTGCACTGAACGTTACACCCCAAGGGGCTCTGCTGCGCTGGAACCCCCCAGCTTCCAGTGTTGATAACTACGTGCTCACTGTCACCCGGAACCAAGGTATGTGGAAACCTGATCAAGGGAAACCCCACATTTCACACATGATAAAAATAGCAGTCATAAACACTCAGGCCATGTTTTCACTTAGTACGACATGTGTTTTCAGTGATTCAATCACAAGTGGTCAGCTGAGACACATTACTGTTTCTATGTGGTACTAACATGCGGTCAAATGTGTCTCTTGTGACCACTTGTGTCCCTTCCTTCTTGGGAAGTGCACAATTCAATACATAAGTACTATTGAATGAATTCACTCATGCTATGTGGCTTGCAAATGAATGTGGATCTGCAAAAGGATATGGATGGGCATTGATCATGTTTTAGATCAGTTATGTGGTCTTTTGATTCTGTTTAAATGCATTCAGGTGCATGAGCACTTGCAAATTTGGTCGAATCTAGTCAAAAAAATTGGTCAAGTCTAGACAAGCTCAAAGCATTTAAACCTCATTTACACTGACTGAACTGCAACCATCCATGTATCACCAGTAAACCCAAATGTAACGTAATACCAGCTTTAAAAATGTCTTAAATGAAAGTTAACTTTTTAAATAGGCAAATATAATCTGCTTTGCTGTTTCAGGTCTGTGAGCTGCATGAAAAACAATGCAGATATGCAAATGAGCCTCACTAAGTGGCAATAATAAAACGCAATTAACCATATAATCATGCATAGTTAGGATAGCTAATTAAATTGGCTTATCAACTTTTAAATAGGTAGAAGACAAAATGTTTTTATTGCTTGTTTTGCTTTTGTTTCTTTACATCACTAATGCTTGGCCTTACCATACAGCATTTTTTTCTCCAAATGCGTCTGTTAGAAGCTAGTCAGAGTAGGGGCATCCCAATGTGGGCAAGTTATTTAGCGTCCCTAAAAATCATCAGTCAATAAATGCCACTAATAAAATAAATTGCATAATTAAACAGAATCTATTAAAAGGATCTCACCTACAGTGAGGATGAATATGGTTTGTGTGGACCTGTTTGTTTTGTGAAGTATAATAATGTGTTCTAAGTGCATGAAACCATCCGAGAATTATAATTAGAATGCAAAATTGTCATTATGCAGGGGATTAAATAATATAATTTAAATAAATAAATAATAGATAGATTAGTAAATAAATAAATAGTTAGTTTAATAGTTTCTCATTCTCTGTCACCAACAATTCATATTTCACACCAGAATCAGAATCAGAAAGAGCGTTATTGCCAGGTATGTTCACGCATAGGAGGAATTTGCTTTTGTGACAGAACTTCAACAGTGCAACAGAATTACAGTGACAGGACGAACAACAGATAATAAATATATTTTAAAAATAGAAGTAAGTAGTGAATGCAAATATACAAATTGACAAGTCTATGTACAAGTTTATTACTATATACAGTGTTATATGTGCTGTTGTTGAGTGCAAATTGGCATGTAAAGTATGTTGTTAAATAAATAAATGTATATATGTATACAAAGTAGTGATGTTTGTTCCACAATTACTATCATAAAGTGTTCATAAGATGGATTGCCTGAGGAAAGAAACCAAGTACCAATGGCTGTTGATTTAGTAATTTTATGATTTTAAACATTTCATGTGTTTGTTTGTTTTTACTTAAAAATGCTAAACCATAAATCTTTTATTATCATGGAAACTTAAACAAAAAGATATCTGGCGCATGTTGCATTTTTAGAGTAGGTTCATGAGAAGAAATTAATTTAGCAATTTTCCATGGCTATTCTTATTCCTATTAGGCACTTGGCAAATATTTACATTTTGCTTGCTTAGTTTATAGGGGGGAAAGCTGTAAAAAAAAAAAAAAAAAAAACAGGTGTAGAATGCATTAACAGTAAAATTCTCATATTATTCACTCAGTCTTTTTGTTTAAAAAAACTTTAACAATCCATTTTTTAAATAAACAAGTCTAAGCCTCTGTTTTACCACTTTTGTTTTTAATGTTTTACAACACATTTTTCCCCAAAACACTTGTATTGTACAAGTACTTAGGAGCAAAAAGCAATATGTTGAGGAAAATTTTTAAAAAGTGGAAAAAAATTAGTCAAACAATAAAATTCTCATATTATTCACTCATATTGGTTAAAATAAACTTTAACTGTCAACTTTTAAAATAAACAATACTCTAAGCCCCCACTTTTTTCTTTATTTGAATGTATTGTTTTTTACTAAGTACGTATAGTATATAAGTACTTGGGGGGCAAAAAGCTATATAGTGAGAATAATTAAGAAAAAAATGTAAAAAGGATCAAATGGCAACATTCTCATATTATTTACTCAGACCAGTCATATTGTTTAAAATAAACTTAAACAATCAATTTTTTAAATAAACAACTCTCCAAGAATATTTGCCAGCAAACATGTGCACTAATTGATTCTCTTCTCTTGCTTCCAGTTACAGCAGACACCTTCTTAGTGGAGGGTAACAAGCAGGAGTATCAGCTGAGTCAGCTCATCCCCAGCACCACCTACTCAGTGGCCCTTTATGCCACCAAAGGTCCTCTCACCAGCGGCACGGTCATCTCCAACTTTGTCACACGTGAGTGCTTCATCTCTGTTCAGTGTGTTCTAATTACAGGAGGGCTTGAGGAGGTCGAGGCCCTCTAGATCCTGTTATACCCCACTAAATATCTCAAAAACAGGCCTGGTTTGACGGGAAAGCAGAGTTCTGGCAAAGAAGCAGAGCAGTAAAGTGAAACAGTATCTTTCTTTAACATCTTCATCTCAATCAGACTTAAAACCTTCAAACAGACACATCAGATATTTATTAAATATGTCCTGGAGGACATTACTCCCATGAATAACTAACGTTTCTGATGTTAAACGTTACCTTTCAACAGGGCCACAAAGGGGTTTGTGTAAATGTTTGGAGAAGCATAAAAATAAATATTTTATCAATGATTTTGTTGGTGAAATAAATATAAATACAGTTCTATTTTAAAGGTTTGAATAAAATAAAGCGCATTTGAATAAAAGCAAGTAATAAATAGAAACTAGATTAAAATTGTAGATATATTATAATAGTTATAAAATAATCAATGTGCATAAATCAACATTAATAATGGATTAAAATCTGAAAAATATACAACCATGAAAAACATACAAAATATATAAATGTCAGTATATATTCCAATTTTCTATTCCCTGTGATTATTTTTTTTTTGAAAATATGATATATTACAATTCAAAAGCACTATAATTTAGATTTAAAAAAAGAATCAAGATCACATTAGTTTTATCGAAAGACCTTTATAATGATCATAATAGCCATTATTAATGATTGAGCACCAATAATAATTTTTTTAATAGAACAACAAATCAGCGTATATAAATAATATTTGATCATGTGTCACTGAAGTAATGATGTGGAAAATTCAGCTGTACCATATAAGAATTAAATTACAATTAATAGAAAAATATTACAATTACATTTAACAACAAATATATTTACATAGAAAGCATATATATTTTTACAGTTTTTTATGGATTTAAGAAAAAACTGAAAAATTACATTTTTTGCTTGTTCAAACTACTTATTTTAAATAAGCTGAAACAACACAATTCTTGAGATTTTATTGGGAAAACTTAATTTTTTATTTTCAATCCACATAAATTTGTTGAAAGTGTTAAATTAACTTAATGAATTAATTTGTGTTTGAACAACATGAATGAATTGTGTGGAACCCTGCATTTTTTTACAGTGTAAGTAATGTCATGGTAATTTCAAATGTATAGACTCTTACAGATCAAGAGACAAAGTATTACAAGGTTTACTTCCAAAATAGTTTTTAGCAAGCAAGATTTTTTTGCTTACCCCATTGGCAGATTATTTTGCTTGTTTTAAGGAAAACTCACTTAATATTGGCATATTATTTCTAAAAACAAGACAAAATGTTTTGCTTGCCTAGAAAATGCTTGTTGATATAAGATTTTTTAGATATTTGAACTTCAAAGAAATCTAAGTAAGAAAAGCATTTTTTGCAGTGCAGGAACACCAGTTGCTGCAGAGTGCGACACACAGGCTAACCAGACACCAGGTTTTATCTTCTTTCCCCTGCTTAAAGGCCTACTTCATCACAGTTGACACCCAGTTTTCTTTAGAGCTTTAGATTTAAGAGCCAGGATTTACACTTATTGAATGCATATGTGTAAAAGCAGATGACCACTTTCTAAATGACCCTAATTGTAATATTTGTTTTTGTATCATCTCTAGGAAGGCATATGTTTTATAATATATTATGTTTCTCGTAAGAAAGAGAAGTTGTACAGTAAATAAATCAATGTTTTAATAATAATAAAAATGAATTGTCCACCACAGTAAATAAATACACTATAATCATCACTATAAAATGATAATCTAACAATATAATAACGAAACATTTTACAATTATTATATAACAAACATTTATATTGTTATTTTTTCTTTGTACTTTTGTGAGCAACTATACTGATGCTTTTTTAATTTTAGAATGGGGGTTCCTCACACAATGATTATCGTATTTGATGGTCTGTGGCATCTAAATCTTTGAACTGCCCTAATATAGCTTATAGTTTAGTAGCCAGTGTAGTAGAAGGAACCATTGAAGTTAAAAGTGACATATTTATTTGCATCTCTGTAAAAGAATTTAGAAGCTGTGATGTAATTTGTAGTGGAGTGGCAGGATAACTACCAAATCCTAGTATTTTTTACCTAAATGTCATGTTTCTTAATCCTGCTGCTGATGGCACTCATTTGAGGTGTCTGTCTAACCTGAAACACCCTTACAATGTCTCCAGGTCATGTAGCACTGCACTAATGAGCCGATAAGCTGAATCAGACATCCAAAATGTGCTGAGATTGTGAAATAATAGTTTAGAAGAAGTGCAAGTTGCTAGTCTGATTTCAGTATTACCAACAGCTTGTTATGCACCATTCCAGTACTCTGGTTTGACTGGACAACCAGTGTCTCACGAGAGCTGATATTTAACCTGTGGCGAAGACATTTGATAAAACTACACTTTTTTTCTTACAGTTGTGTTTAAATGTTTGTATAGTCATACAAAAATAGCCATGCCAAAGCAAAAGATTAATACAAAAATGGTGATACGGTTTGGTACAGTACAGGACAATGCACATTTATTTCTATTTCTACTACCAAAGGTATCAAAATAGCAAACCATACATAAAACATAACATACCCAAACATAACCAAAAAAGTGACGCAAGACTTGCATCTGAAAGCTATTGGTTACAGAGAATCATCACTAGCGCGTACAACAAGACAACATAATGACAACACAGTAAGTGCCATTTTTAAATACACAGTCAAAACATGACACTGGAATAAACCAGGCTCAACAAACAAAGTTGTCATCTTCTTGTGACAAACAGCCACATGCCAAGTAGCAAAAACTGTAATCTACTTCTGTTTATGGAGCTGTTAAATGTAAACAAGTGGAAAACGGTAGATGTGCCACTTCCTCTGTGTATTTGCTCACGCATCTACATTTGAAATACATTCAGTATAGTGCATACTTGTGCACTATTCTACTCCATTTTGTTGTATAAGTAGTGTGAGCAGTGCTTTAATTGCCCGGATGATACACTTATTTAGCTTTTAAAAGAGGTGTGGAATGTTGGACACTTTACGCACTTAACAGCTGCTGCTTCGCTCACGTAGCGGAATAGGGGGATGTTGGATTATTTCTTTTAGGTTGTGAAAGCTAAATTCTCCTACGTGAGTGATTATAGCGCCTCCTGATGGTGAGTGCAGTTATACTCGTGGCAGTTATTATTTGGTAGTTTGGTCATTTATTTCACTAATTTGGCAACCATTAAACGTCATCTGGGAAACGGTTTGAATTTCTGCTAGTGTTCCATTTTGGACGACACTACATACATAAGCTATGCTGTTGAGTGTGTAAGTGCATAAGTACATAGTGCATAGTGTATAGTGTGCCATTTGGGATGCAGCTACAGTATGTGAATGGCCCTTACTTCTTTCTTTTTTAAACGAGAATGACATCGATTGCTACTTTCTGGCATATATCATCTACTGTACTGACAGCAAACAAGGCATTATTACCACAAACAACAGTTGTTTATCCCCTGTTTAATGCTTAATGATAACAGATATCACTCAAATTATTAAAAGTTTACACACCCTTAAATATTTGACCTTATTTCAGACACATGCACACAGGTTTAAATGACAATTAAAGTTCATGCAAGATGGACAAAGCCAAGAAAAATGATCAGTTTTACTATTTGCAAGAATTTGGCTCCTCACGGACAGCTATTACAAAAGCTAAACTTCTTTAAACAGTAAAACAGTATTTAAAGATTTATTTTTTATATTTTTGCTTCTATTGTGTGATTGTAGACATTGACATGAAGTGCAGTTGTAGAGAGGGGGGATGCTTGGGAAAGGTCCACAAGTCAGGACTTTTTGGGAAAAAGTGGGATGTCCACTAGACAGTTGTGCTACAGTATGCCACTGACTGATTTTTTCTTGGCTACACGGTCACCTCACAGCAAGAAGGTCACTGGTTCGAGTCCGAGCTGGGTTTTGAGTTCGAGGACGTGATATAAGTGAATTGATTAAGCTAAATTGACCGTAGTGTATGTGTGTGAATGACTGTGTATGGACGTTTCTCAGTACTGGGTTGAAGCTGCAAGGGCATCGGCTGTGTAAAACATATCCTGGATGAGTTGGCAGTTCATTCCACTGTGGCGACCCCTGATGAATAAAGGGACCAAACTGAGGGAAAATTAATGAATGAATGGCTGCGTCCGAAACCACCCACCCACTCAGTAGGTAATGCATTTGAATTTTAATGTACTACTTAGCCGTTCGAAAAGTACGCTCTATACAGCATGAATGTGAGCAGTATGACTGCAACTCATCATACTACATCCACCAATTTGTCATGATCACGTGATCTACCAGCGTGAATTCTCTACCAGGGCTTCATGGTACAGCGTAGCGTGCATCGGATGCACATTTCGGAATCTCGCCAGGAGTTGTATAGGATATTTCTCGCATACAGTTTTTTGAATTCTAGTAATTCAGACATACAACTCACATACTTTTTAAGTGTACTTTATAGTGTCGACTTATGTGATTTTGGATGCAGCCAATAAATTTTTTTCTTTGTTGCCATTGAAAAAAATGCTTTTTTTGTTTGTTTTTTTTTCACTAATTGTGTCTTTCTGTTATAACCTACACTGTAAAATGCTGTAAAATATACAGTATTACTGGCACCTTAAATTATTAATTTTATCTGCTTAATCCTTTCCCTGAAAAATGTCACATATATTACAGATATTTCAAGCGCATGCAAACGTTTGAGCACAAAATCTACAAAAATAGACAGCTGCAATAAAAAGCACTTCTCTAATACCATCTCATACCATCATCCTCTTCTAGTTTAGCAGAGCCAGTGTTCATGTGAAGCGGAAACAAGGCCATGACTTTATTTTTGTCGTTTTTATAATAAAACACTAAAGTCAGCAAAGCTCCAATTCCCATGTGAGAACAGAGAAGAGATCAGCATCACTAGCCATCTTTCCTCAAATTTAGGCTGTCCGTGGAGTGTCTTTCCCACACAGAAGACTGAACTAGAACAAACGCCGGTTTCTTTTCAGCCGCTTCATTTTGCACTGAAACATCCAGCTCATCTATTAGTGGGAGGACGGAGCGACAAGCTGCTTTCAAACGCATTAGACCTCAACTTTAATCAAACGGCCCTCCCAGAATACTTCATTAGTTTGGATTGTTTAGAGGAAATTAATTTGCACATAAAAGTGTCACAGGCCATTGGCTTCGCAACCTCAGTGCCTGCTCAGTGACGTGCAGAATCTTGACACATAATCGCTTCATGAGGTTTGTTGCGTTCATTTGCCTTCAAACTTCTTTTTTGGCTACTTAATGACAATTTAATACGGGAACAGTTCTGCTCTAATAACACTGGATTTAGATCCTGCTATGCTCCGATAAAACTGACGTTTCTTTGCCTGAAAACCCTTTGCTAATATTCCCATCCTGTGTTGTTTAAGAGTCTGCCAGCTCCACCCTGAGGGAGGTAAAGTGTCATAGATGCATCATTTTGGCATTTATGAGGAGGCTTATGGGAGCTTAAGAGGATAATTAAGATGAAAACAACTAACAAATTTTGTGCCCGTTTCAGGATTAGTGCTGTCTGTCATTTTGATTTAGATTACAGTTCTAACTTCATCGTTAAAGAGATTAAGGTGAGGACAGGAATATGAATGTGCTCGTCAGATATGCACACGAGTCTCTCTCTCTCCCTGTTTCTCCACGGTTGCATTTTAATCTTGATAGTTGCACTTTGTTAGTTTGTCTGCTCATTCAATTTAAGGTAATGGGAATTCAAGAGATGAATGTTTGACTGAGTATCATCTAAAGTTATTTTGAAAGATTTCTTTTTAGTTAAACAATGCAGAATATGTTTGATCGAAAATATTGTAAAATAGAACCCAGTGATGCTGCAATACGGAAGATATTGATGAAATCACAGAATTCAGTTACCCGAGGATGAGGGGTGTCATGCACAAAAGTGGAAAGCGGGGTGGGGGGATGGGGGAGCATTGGATGGCGGAGGGTTGTTGCGGACGAAGGATGAAATTAAAGAGCGGACAGGAGGAGGGCGTTTGAGAAGGGGGATCGGTAAAATCAGGTGCCAGATCAGATTTCAGAGGTGCCGGATCCGGCGTGTTCCGGCACAAATTAATCCCTGCTGTGTACATTCGAAATGCGCGGATCAGCTGAAATGTCTGTGGCTTCATACTAATCATCCACCAGCCACTCGCCCGCCCCACACATATAATTTTATCTGATATACATATCCCCACACGATCGTCACTTTAATAATTTAAATTCTTTGTTTTAAGCATGATGATAGGTCAGCGTGGATTGACATCCTTTACGTGCTTTTTTTCAACTTTTTTCATCATTTGCCTGATGAAAAATGCATTAAAACACATTTGTATTTTACAGAATGTGTTTAAAAAATACGAAACAAAAATCATTAATAATTATTTTCATTCATTTGCGACCCACCCACAATTAATCAAAATGTATTTTTTTTATTACCAGACCCGCTGATTATCCCCAGCACCCACGGATATTACCGCCATCCGTTTCTCACTACTGTACACCTAATCAAATCATGAAAATACATTTTCAACCAGAATGAGATGAAATTTGTCTTATACTTAGGCTTTCTAAAAATGATACATTTTGTTGTTAACTCTTTTTAGTTAATAAAATTAGCCTAACTTTAACTAAGTAAATTCCCAGAGGAAATAGCACGCACTAGCCTCAGACCGGATATTGTCCTCTCATCAGTTTATAGAACTAACAATACCCTGGGAGAAAAGGACGGAGGAGGCCCATGAACGCAAACTCAATAAATATAAAATTTAGAGCAGGAGTGCCCAAACTTTGACTGGAAATATAGTTGCCATGGGTAAATTCCTAATTTATTTAATAATAGTTAAAATGAGTAGAAAACATTGCTTTATATTAACTAATACAATATTATTTACATTTATAAATAACTTATTACAGTAAAAACAAAACAATCGCATTTATAACAACAGAATTACACTAGTTCTTGCCTTGATTTGCTCGCTGATGTCTTCTGCATAGTCCTTCATCTGTCAAATGGCAGTATTTACATTTTTAAAAATCAGATTCATTTACAACATTAATTAAAACATTTAATTTCAGTTTGCTTTTTTGTAGCTCAGCAATAAAACAAACAAAAAAGGTTACTTTAAATTGATGTTTATGTTAGAGGCATTTGCCCCATCCACCTTCCTATCATTTTCACTCACCTCTCAGATGGGATTGTGGGCCAAATCAAAGGTTACAATGGGCCAGCTTTGGCCTGCGGGACTTACTATGGCATATGCTTTAGAGCCAGGAGAATGTATGGGGGCCCTGGAATAAACCAGTAGAGGTTAGTTGTAGGGGGTTGCGCGGCAGTCACTTTGCAGGACCCTTGGACTGCTAGAAATTGAAAGAATAGCCAGGAAACATTTGGAAGGCAAGGTCACTATAGGAGGTGGAAGCCAACTCTGGATTTTCGGTTAAAGAGCCAAACTATTAGAAGACAAACCACATTATAAAGTTAGGTGGTGGTCAGCAGGAGTAGATCCAGGACAAGCCCTCCCGAGGTGTCATGGGCTTTAATCGGTGAAACACCAAGGAAAGGGGGTGCCCACCTGATGACTGGCTCTAACCACCAACTAACCCTCATATATAATGTATCCCTAACTGGTGCAGGAGGAGGAAGGGAGGGTGAAATTATGCTACCTTTAAAGGTGGGCCAGTTGCGATGGTACAGTTGTATTTTGCACAACTCACTCACACTCACTTTCCTTTATTTCAGAATTTTTGGTAATGTTTTGAAAAAATGTATTCTAAATAGAATTACTATTTATTCATTTTTGAAAAGATGTAAATTTTTACATCTTTATGTAATTATTATATACATAGGGGCGACACCGCTGCTCAGTGGTTAGCACTGTCTCCTCACAGCAAGAAAAGTCGATGGTTCAAGTCCTGGCAGGGTCAGTTGGCATTTCCGGGTGGGTTTCCTCCAGGTGCTCCAGTTTCCCCCACAGTCAAAAGACATGCGCTATAGGTGAATTAAATAAAACTAAATTGGCCACAGTGTATGAGTGTGTGTAAATGAGTGTGTATGGACGTTTCCCAGTACTGGGATGGAGCTGAAAGGGCGTCCACTGGGTAAAACATATAGTGGATAAGTTGGTGGTTCCTTCCGCTGTGGCGACCTCTGATGAATAAAGGGACTAAGCTGAGGGAAAATGAATGAATGGTATTTTGAGAGCTATTTTTCATAACTGAATGGAAAAACAGAATTACAATTTAAACAGCGATCCCCCTGCTGACAAAAGGGTCAGACATGTTAAAAAAGTAATCTCTTAAATTATAATATATACAAAGTCAGTCAGTAAGAAAAACGTGCAAAAACAGCTCAAACAAAACAGGTCAACAGTGTTTTATAGAGAACTGCTTATGTGCTGTATATATGTCAAACCAGAGTGAATATGCTTCTACATTTTCTGACATGACTTTCTATGCCTCAGTAGCTCTATGATTGTTTTTTTTTTGTTTTTTTCTTTCATTAAAAAGTTGTTTTGCCTGCATCTGCAACAAAATATTTCATGTCTAAGATATTTTATACTTTTGGATCCAGAGAATAAGAAGGAGAATCCGAGAATGAAATCTGTACTTTTTTTAACCGACTAAAAAAATTTTATTTTATTTTTTCACACATACAGTACAGTGAATGATGGCTTTTTAAGACTTGCAAAAAAAGGCATTACTATTTTTATATTCATGGTGTGTTTTTGTGTGTGTTTTTGTGTGTGTGTGTGTGTGTGTGTGTGTGTGTGTGTGTGTGTGTGTGTGTGTGTGTGTGTGTGTGTGTGTGTGTGTGTGTGTGTGTGTGTGTGTGTGTGTGTGTGTGTGTGTGTGTGTGTGTGTGTGTGTGTGTGTGTGTGTGTGTTTGCTATACTCTGCTGGAAACAGAGTGGCATGTTGACTGATAAGAGATCATGTTGAGAGACAGGATGCCGGTGAACACACACTAATTGTCTTCACTCTGAAGTGGATCTGTCAGCGTGCCTGAAACACACACTACACAATACGAGCATGCACGTGATTTATTTTGTCCTCAGGCTAGTGAGCAGTTTTACATGCCTCCTGCGGCTGTGCTGACACAGCTCCAGTCTTACACACTGATACACAAACAAAACATCTGATGAAGAAAAAAATCTGCTGAATGTCAGGTGGGGGATGGTCATTTGAAACGTGCCCTGTTAGTGTAGCTTGACAGTTTAACCCAGCAGGTCTGAAATACCTGTAGAAAATATTCCCATTTATCACAGTAGCTTTTGGTTGGAATGAGAGCGATGTAAAATTTGGAGCCACTGGTTATTATTTCTGAAGCCATCAATGCCATTTGACAAAAATACTTAAGAGATGCAGGAAAGTCATTAATCAATTAGTCAATCAATAAAAAAAAAAAAATAAATAAATAAATAAAGGACACTTGGTTGAGCACTTGTAAATTACAACCTGAAATTTATGAAAAATATGCAAACAAATAAATAAATAAGTAAATAAATGCAATACAATCAGCAATATGAAATGTGTTGATTTACAATACTTGAACTTTTATTTAATCATTATAAGTACAAAAAAATCGAGAGAATCCTGAAAAAAATGGCTGGATCCATCTACTTCTATTGAACTAAAAAAAATCTACTGCACAATTTTATTTTGGAATGTACCATAGACAAAATAAATGGAACTTTTAGGAAACATGGTTAAATATGAGAAAGACTGTATTAGATATGTTTCAATCCTGATTTTGTACCTATTATTGCAGTATTACTGTTTTTACTTTTCTTTTGTGTGGACCGGTGGCTCTTTTGTATATAGTTCAACATCTAAAATGTTTAAAAAAAAAAGAATTAAAAAAAAGAAAGTGACCAAATTAATTGTATTGTGGAAAAAAATAACACATTTTAGTTTTGATGCATGCAACACACACCAAAGACGTTGATACAGTGGCATGTTTAACACTGTCACTTCAGCTTTCCTTTTAATACAAGGTTTTAATATCTGTAAATTTATTAAAGGATCAAAGGATTTTCATTCTTTTATAACCTGTATTAACACAATTTAATCTGTTTTTATTAAAAGGCAGGCAGCAGACAGGAATAAATTAACAAACAAAGCGAGGATCAAACACGGCAAGACAAAGCAAAGGAAACGCGTCATAATGTCACAGTACTGTAGTGTTTAGATTATGAATAAAATTGTTGGAAGTCTGCTAGTTCCCACCTCAAAATGAGCATGTTTGAGCTACTTGTACATTAAGGTAGCGTTCAGACAAAACAAAATACCCTTGAAGAAACTCGACTCAGAGGAACATAAAAACCTCACTGTTAGCTAGCGTTTCGGAAGTGCTATTGTAGAGCAACACAAACAACGCGCAAAAGTTATAATGCATGGCAACCCGCAAGGCATGCGCCGTGGGTCGCACCGATCACTGCTTAAGGATTAGATCGCTGGTGATTTGTGACATACAGAAACTTTTACAACCAAAATGTTTTGCCCAATCTGCCTTAATATAAAATTTCAGTCAGCGCCATTGGTGTAGTGGTTAGTGCATAAACACATGCACGCCGGTGCTCACGGCCACCCAAGTTCGATTCCTGTCTTGCAGTCTTTTGGCGATCCTACCCTTCCATCCCTACTTTCTGCTCCCCATATTCTCTACTGTTCTATCCAATAAAGGTGAAAACCCCGAACAAATAATAATTTAAAAAATAATAATACAAAACACAAAGCAAATCTCCAAATGCTCAATACTCCGTGATCATGATTATCTGTTTTTCCCTTGATACGCCATACATTTTCAACAGGACACAGATCTGGACTGCAGGAAGGCCAGTTAAGCACATTCACTCTGTTTACAAAACCATACTGTTGTAGCACATGCAGAATAAGACTTGATCTAATAACCATAACCTTTCCATGAAAGACGTCATCTTGATGGCGGTATATCACTCTGTATTCTACCAATATGCTTTCATATTGTCGATTGCACTGCTGTTCCCTGAACCATGACAGATGTTTGCTTTTGCATCTGTCACTCATGAAATTCTGGATGGTCTCTCTGAACATTGAGACTAGAATCTCAATGTCTGTTTTCCAGAAAAAAGCTGACATATGGACTCTTCTGAGTCCAGAACACATCTCCACTGCGTTGTGATCTGAGATCAGCCCTAGCCTGGAGAACCAGAAGCATTGCTACTGTACACAAGTGATGTACATCTTTCACCATGAACAACAAGTCAAGTGTCATTTCTTGATGCAGCAGTAGACTGCAGTGTTTTTTTGCTGAAGTTCTTCTAAGCTCATGTTGCTTAAAGTTGGAGCACATTCAGCTTAGGGTTTCTTGCTCTATACAGATTGAGATTTCTCAGGATTTCGTCTGTGTTTTTTCCTGAATGTCAAATCAATTTAAAAGACATACATTGTGACTTTGCATTAATAATTGATTGACAATTCTCACCTGGTGTTTGGCACATATTAATGAGCCATGATCCTGCTTTACTTGCTCATATAACCAACCATGAAACCCCTCTACTGTATTTCACCAATTCACCTGCTTGTTATGGGCTGCTTTGGAAATTCTATGACCTTTTCACTATTAATTTGCCTCTGTCTTAACTTTTTTGGAGTGTGTTGCAGGCATCAAAGCAAAAATGCGTTAAATTTCCTGATTACAAATAATTTGCTCACAGTAAACAAAATCAAATATTTTCTTTAGACTTTTGTCAATGAAACAAAATTTCAACTGCATTTAAAAAAGCATCCCAACTTTTCTGCTGGCTTTACCAAGTTAAATTTAAGACTTTTTAAGACATTTTAAGATAATTATGAATAAAATTTTAGACCGATACAAGGCTAAATGCTAAGGATTGTTTTTCAAATATACCAGTTAAAAAAAAATTCAATAGCCCCATCAAAAAATGATGAAAATGTAGTACATTTAATAATACAATAATAATAATTTTGTTTGAATATTGTTTTTATTTAATTTTCAATTATATCTATTCACAAACCCTAAAACCCT
This sequence comes from Danio rerio, assembly GCF_052040795.2. NCBI lineage: Eukaryota > Metazoa > Chordata > Actinopteri > Cypriniformes > Danionidae > Danio > Danio rerio. The sequence continues at coordinate 38,799,869 of NC_141022.1, forward strand.
TACCTAGAATAGAACAAAACATAACTATCAATTACTTCCGTCTACAATAATAATGATTTAATTTAAAATATTTCAGTAGATTTAAGACTTTTTAAGGCTTAAAGTTTAGCTTTGGAGATTTAAGAAATTTGAAGACTTTTTAAGACCCTGCGGGTACCCTGTTTTCTTGAATTCGGCTTGTTTATGTATTTCTTTTTTATTCTTTTTTTTTTTAAATAAAAGAATGTTGGTTTAATTTTTGTATAGGTTAACAGTTTTTCGATTTATTTATTTTATTATAGTAATGCTAAACAGTAGTCAGTAGTTTTCCAAATTGTCTTAAGTCAAGAATTGGTGTTGTTGAATGGTTTTAGGACAACTTTATTGAAAGGTGATGATCCACTTCAGATATTTTCTAATGTATACATTATTACATAATATCAAGCATCAGTGTTTTGACCACATTTTAATGGAATAAATGCAGCTTTGAGTAGAAGAGATTTATTTATAAAGAGTCTATAAAATGTATTTTATTTAGCATACTTTATTTGATTTGATCAAATAAATGCAGCCTTGTTGAGACAAGGCTTCTTTCAAAAACATTGGTACTGTATTACATAAATATTACTAGATAACTGTAAATAACGGTTAATCTTTACTGTAAATAGAACGGTACATATATTATGTAAACGAAGACTTGTATTTTGGATTTGATAATTCATGATAAATCGTTGCCCAGCACTAATTGTAAACAAAAAAACTGTGGTCAGTACTAATCAAATCAGAAAGAAAATTGAAACCTGTGTATTTGCTGCCAAACCAGCTATTGAGACTTACTGTAAAACCAATGTGTTTGGTCTGTATATTGAAGATCCTCCACATTTGCTTTGACACTCTGCTCTTTGTTTAAACAGCCATGGATGCTCCCCAGAACCTGACAGCTAGTGAGATTAACCATCGAAGTGCCCTCATATCCTGGCAGCCACCCATCGCAGACATCGACAATTACATGCTGACCTACAAAGCAGCGGATGGCAGTCGAAAGGTAAGCTTAACATGGATTTAACACTGAACAATGCATACAGCTCATAAGTGTTAAACATTAATACTAAACATAAAAAATCTTTTGAATCTTACCTAATGTTCACATTTCTGTTCATTGCATTCCTGGAATACCCGTTCCAGTCTAGCGTAAACGACATTCCACACAGTTCAGCCATGTAAAGGAACAATTAGATCTGTCAGAAAAGCCTGGTTTAATTCAATTGTTTAATGTTTGCTCATTAATAAATATTAATCATTTAACAAAGTCATTGCAGACATGGTATATTCATTAAAGATGTTTCTGAATCATTTTTTTCTGAAATGATTTATACAGTATCTTTTAACTCTTCAAATTATTACATTAAATGCATGATCACTCTCCTATAATCTGTTTTGAACATCTATTTAACACCCTGATGGGGAAAATGCATCAATGGATTTCTTGGAAATACAAGAGGTTATGGAGTCTAATTTTTAGATTTATGTTGTTACACAGACACACAAACACACACAATCAATGCACGAAATGAATGCTCTGACCTAGTAGCCTGCTGTTTTTAGTGTTTGTATTCGTCCAGTGGGTGTCAGTGGTGCACAGATGATATTAAACCCTGCTGGTGCATCTTAGACATAAAAGCTTTCTTTATCCATTAGAGCGTGGTCGGCATCCTAAGGCTGAGAGTTTTGATAATAGCACACAATTTGGGAGTTTTTCCAAGGCTTACTGTGCCGAAAATAATAATGCGGCATCTACATCCACAATGTGTGGCCCTCAACCCAGTTCTGTGTAGGAATGGAGAACATACTGAACTGTAAGCTACTGACTGCAGCTCCACTAATACAATTACATGTTCAATGTCCTCTGCATACTAAGCAACCTTTATGTTACACTTCTCTGCTGCATAATTCACATTACATGTGTGACTTTGATTAAAAAAGCATGAATATTAAATCAAATCTTTCTTATTTCATGCTGCTCAAGGCTGTCACATGTGGAACCATCCATCCAAGTCCTGTCTGAACCCTTTTAGTATAAGATCTGGGTATAAATGTGTGGCAGATTAGTTTGATAAAAGTGCATTTTTCAAAATAAAAAAAAAAACAAAAGAAAGGAAGTGAAGTGTCATGTGTCAAAGACCAAAATAGAAACGCCATCTCTTCCCAGCAGCACCAGAGCCTGATAAGACTCTTCCTCCCCCATCATGGGTTTTAGACCTGCCAATCATATGGAAGAAAAACACTGGGAGGAAATGCAGTATTGTATGAAAAGCACCCAACAGTAAGCAACTTGGGATCACAACAATTTGTCAGGCAGTTCCTAAAGTGATTGTGATCTGTTTTCTGCTTGTTTATGAGGAATATCTTTCCTCCCCACAATGCTAAGAGCTGCTTTTCTTTGTACTACATCAGGCATGTTTTCCACTAAACCGCTTTCTGCCACAGAGCGGTTTCATTGTTTAGTTTTGGTCTACGGTGTTTGAGCAAAAGCTAATGTAGTTATCCCTGCGGATTTTATCTGTGTCTGGTGGTGTTTTAGGAGCTGATCTTAGATGCGGAAGACACATGGATTCGTCTCGAGGGGCTGGCGGAGACCACCGAATATACTGTGAGACTGCAAGCCGCCAGAGGATTAGAAACCAGTGCTATTGTTTCTACATCTTTCACAACAGGTGTGAATCCTTCACATCTCCTGTAAACTTTAAACGGGGTTCATTCACTTCATTAGGTGCAAATGCACATTATTGGCCTATAAGGTATAAATCAATAGTAAGACCATCAAGGAACTTCACCTAAAACCACATGAAAGTTTGGAAAAATACAAAAGTGGAACTGATACATTTTCTACTAAGGATGTTTCTTTGTCAGACTTACAATTTTACTGTTTGACTTAAAGGGATAGTTCACCTAAAAATTAAAATGTACTCAGGGCTTACTGACTCTCAAGTGGTTCCAAAACATTGAGGTTTAGTGTTTTTTCTGTTGTACACAAAATAATATATTTTTGAAAAATGGCAGAAACCTGTAACCAATGACTTCCATAGTGGGGAAAAAACTATTATCATGGAAGTTAATGGTTACCGGTTTCCAATATTTTTTTGTAAAAAGAAACTCAAACAAAGTTAAACAAAGACTAAATTATAACAGAATATGCAGTATTGGCGGAAATATATCAATTAGGGGTGCACAAACTCAGACCTGGAGGGCCAGTGTACTGCATAGTTTAGCTCCAAATTCCTACAGCACAGCTGCCTGGAAGTTTCTAGTATACATACAAAGAGTTTGATTAGCTGCTTCAGGTGTTTCTATTTGGGGATGAAATTAAACTTTGCAAGACACCAGCCCTCCAGTTTGGGCACCCCTGATCTAAATAGTATATTCAATACTATAGCAATACTGTAGTAAACAGTACATTTAGTAAAAAATACTAAATAGTTATGTCAAAAAATTTTATTGAGTACTAACTCTTCGCCAGGCCAACAATAACATTTTTTTGCTGAATCTGTAGCTCTTGGTTATTCATAACATGCAAGTCACTGTCAGCTGGCAATTTGATGACATGAAAAACATACAGAACAATTAAAATGAATATCTGTGAATTTTAACAGAATATTGAGGTGTTATGAACCAAAAATATCTGTGAGGTACCAGAGGTTGCAGATTAAATGTAATAAAGTTGTGAATATTGTTCGGTGTCTTGCACAGAACCATAATTTCCCTCCATACCATATCATTAGGAGCCATAGGTATTAATTTAGTTCTGCCTGTAGTTTGCCATGTTTTTTGATTATAAAAGTATAACTGTTAAATGGTTAGATCACCCAAATATTTAGAATTCTGTTAATATTTATTACTCACCCTTATGACGTCAAAAATTTAGATTAAATCTTAGACATCCCTTATTCTCCATAGACAGCAATGGTCCTAAGACACTAAAATCCCAGAAAAGGAACTAAAAACATTCAGTTCAGTACATTCAGTGGTTAAACTATAATAATTTTAAGCTCCAAAACCCTGTTTATGTGTCAAACAATATTGCCTAAAATATTTCTTAACATAAAAAGTTTTCCTATATCCTATATAGGATTGATAAATGAAAAGCTAATTTTCATAACTTTATAAACTTTCATCTTTAAAAACCATATAATGGTTTTAAATAGTTTAGGATTAGTTTCCAACTAGAAATAAATATGTAAATTACTAATGCAAAACAAGGAGACCAGCTCCATTGTCATCAAATCTTTTACAGCAGGTGCAGATATCCCACATCTCCTGTAAACTTCAAATTAGGTTCATTCACCCCATTACATTCCAGTACACAATATCAACATATCAACAGCATAAAGTACAAATCAGTTGCGACACCTTCAGCGCATCTGTGCACATCGCTCATTTACTGCCCTGTGTTTCTGTGACTTTACAAGCAACCTTCTTCCAAATATAGTATTTCATAACACCAACACTTTCACACTTCATTGTGGTCGCAAATCACCTCTCATTAACCTCTTAGTGGCCCCTCGCTTTGTTTGGCTGTGTTGTTTTGAATATTTCTCAACCCTTTTTCTTCCACAGGAAACCGATTGTTTCCAACGCCACAGAACTGTGCGCAACACCTCCTAAACGGCGAGACTCTAGGTGGGATCTACACTATCTACGTCAACCGAGACCTCAGTCAAGGCGTGCAGGTTTACTGTGACATGACCACTGATGGAGGCGGCTGGATAGTGAGTGAGAGATCTGAACCTGTCTGTTTTGTGCTGAACATCTGGCATGATATACACAAAATAGCTTGTTATAGAGCTGCCCGCTGTGCAAATCAGCAGTTTAGACCAATTTTCAAACTGGTTAGAAAAACTAAAGCTCATTGAAATTACTATTTTGCATATTTTTAGTGCATGACATGTATTAATAATTGTATTGATTTGAATAGTAATATTATTGATTAGAGTATATTAATACCATTGATTATATACACTGCATGACAAAAGTCTTGTCTCAGTTGTAAGAGCAACAAATAATAACTCGACTTCTAGTTGATCATTTGGAAAAGTGGCAGAAGGTAGATTTTTCTGATGAATCATCTGTTGATCTGCATCCCAATCATCACAAATACTTACAAAGACCTACTGGAATCCGTATGGACCCAAGATTCTCACAGAAATCAGTCGAGTTTGGTGAAGGAAAAATCATGCTTTACAAACCACAGGAGAGGGCAAAGTGTTCAGCAGGATAGCACTCCTTCCCATACTTAAGCCTTCACATCAAGTTCCTGAAAGCAAAAAAGATTAAGGTGCTTCATGTTTGGCCAGCCCAGTCACCAGTAATGAACATTATTGAGCATGTCTGGAGTAAGATAGAGAAGACATTGAAAATGAATCCAAAAAATCTTGATGAACTCTGTTAGTCCTGCAAGAACGCTTCCTTTGCCATTTCAGATGACTTTATTAATGAGTTATTTGAGTTATTGCAGAGATGTATGGATGCAGTCGTCCAAGCTCATGGAAGTCATACACAATATTAATTCTTTTTCCATTGCACCATGACTTTATATTCTATACTGTACATTACTTCTATTGAGTGACAAGACTTGTGTCAAAGCAAAGTCAGACCTTACTCTTCTAATTAAATAATAAAAAAAATTAATTAATTTTGGTGAAATAAGTGTCATCTAGAGGCCTTTGCCTTTCATATTAGCCACCTCTGATAACAAGTCATCAACTAAAAGTTATTATTTGTTGTTCCTAAAACTTCTAAAGGAGACAAGACTTTTTTTGGCAGTGTACTGTTAATATCAGTTAACTGCATTCATTTAAATATATGTATTACATTTTGATTCAATTACTTATTTCTGTATCCTATACAAGTTCATATTATTATATAATGTTTATACACATTCATTATATCATTCATATGAATCTGATATTAATTGTGTTATTTATCAGCTGTTGATTTATATTAATTGCATATGCTATTAGGAGTTAATAATATGTATTGATATATATATATATATATATATATATATATATATATATATATATATATATATATATATATATATATATATATATATTTATTTATTTATTTATGCACTTATTTTTGTTATTTAGACAAGGGGTTTGGAGAAATGTTTTTTTTTTACCATTTTTTTTCCGTAGAGTTTTTTTTTTTTTTTTACACCGGACAAATGGCACTTACATCAGCGAAGGTCAGACTATTGATTTTACAATTCACCTTGAACCATATTGTCTGTCCTAATAATGTTATCATCCAATTGGCAAATACATATAATTGCCTTTAGCACTTACCAAGTGTACGTTTTAGGTCCTGCCATCTTTCTCCACCCAGAGACCAATATTCAGAACACAACATATGCTGGAGATTGTCCATTCTGCTCTTTACAGCTGGTCTTTACTGGTCATGACCACCAACACAGCTGCCTTTCATCAATAAAATGACACTGCTGGGATACATTGTCATTCATTTGCTCCATATTGCCCCAAAACACAATGGGCCTTATTCAAAAACACAATCAGAACATTTTTTGTGTAATTCTGATATACATTTTCTGAAATTTCTGATATTATCATATTTTCGAAATGTTAGTTGGCATGAATGAAATGTACATTAGCTTCCTACCATGCGTAAATGTGGTGTAAAACCTCTGTGTTCTTCCTGGCAAACTCAATACACTTAATTTTGGTGCAATGGCTTGTCACCCAGCTGTTCAGTAAATTGGGGAGGCATGGGACAAATATGCCAATCAATCATCATACTGTATTTGTACAACAACTAAACAACAAAGAAGAAGTAAATTTTACTGACTACTTCATTTTCATCTTCAAAAATATTCTTCAAAATAAGATGCTAAGAAAAAATTACTGGTGCAGATTGAATTGTAGCAATTCTCAGGCGATATACAGCTGGCCATTTTGGGACAAGGGCTTGACATTTTAAAGCTGGTTTAAAATGGTTTGGTGCAGGGCTGCAGGATATTGGAAAAAAATTTAAATTGCGATATTTTTTTATTTTGCGATATATATTGTGATATGAATACAATTTCACCAGTTGACATAATATCTCTATTTGAAAAGATTTTATAATGTTAGATGTATTGGGATGATTCTGCAGTGAGAATGCGTCTCCATAAAATCTAATAAACAATTTATTAATTTTTGGGGTCCTCCAACACATTTTTGTTGTGCCCTGTGCTATCTGCAGTGCATTTCTGTATTTGCACATGTTGTGAGTATTTTTATGCACAACAATCTATAAATACAGTCAAGAAAAAGATATAAAAACATGTTTTGTCGTCTAACAGTATTGACGTGTAGTATCTGAATAATAAAAATACAAATTATTCAATAAAATTAATTGTAGTTGAGGTCAAAATGGTACAATTTCTTATACCTGAATGCCTTTAAAATCATTATACAATCACAAGCATCAAAAACACATGCAAATGATGAATTATAATGCAAACTCAACATTGCATATATCCTGCGATGTGACTATTGCGAATGATCGATGCCGAAACCATATATTGTGCAGCCATAGTTTTTATGGACTTTGGTGGTTTATACAATATTTATGTTTATTCAAGTCTTTTGTGCATTTTATGTTTCTGGAAGTAACTTGCATGAGTATAATTTATTAGGGATTATGCTAATGGTGAAAGAGAGTGTTCTCGCATCCTATTTCCGAATTACTGGAATTCATTAACATACATACACATTTAAAATCTGATGTTTACAATGCAATGCAGAGAACAGTTTTTGTGAAGGCCTGTGTTTTGCGTATTTCACTAAACTTACTATTTTATTTACAAAATCTTTCCTGAATGACGCAGCTCAGTGCGTCAGCTGAAACCTCTGCTGACTGTCTTTCAGGTGTTTCAGAGACGTCAAAACGGTTTGACGGATTTCTCCAGAAAGTGGACTGACTACAAGATCGGTTTCGGCAACCTGGAGGACGAATTCTGGCTCGGTGAGAAGATGTGAACTACACTTGAATTATAGACAGAGCAGTTACAGCTGTCTGGAGAAAGGGCTGCTACGTGATGAACCTTAATAGTACGCCTTCTTTAGGCCCCATTAATCTCTAAATTTTCAGCACTTTCTCACAAATGTGTTTTATTCAAGCATACATCTTGAAAAATGTAAGTCAGCATTGAGTGCCCTTGACTAACAGTCTGAAGTTTGTTTTATTTGAAACAAGACACTGCAAGTGAATAGGATACAAAAAATAATAATAGTTATCACCATGCTTGAATTAAAAAATGTGTACGTTTTCTAAAATGTGTTGTTTATTTATGCAAATTGGCTATTATTTAATGAAATATACACTAGTTTGCATACAATTCTAGCTCAATTATTTGAACACTGGATGAAGTCAGAGTATTTCTTTTTATCACACATGAAGAAAAAATATGTTTTGTAGAGCGGCACATTAACTCAGTGGTTAGCATTGTCGCAAGCAGTGGTTCTAGTTTAAATGGCCCTACTCCCTAAATATCTCCCTTGACCCCAAAAAAATAAAGACACTATGTGGTTGATATTACATATATTTAAATATATATTTTAAATATATACATTTAAAATAATTTTAATGTTATTATACATTTATTTATGTTTATTTATTTTCAATAAATATAACAATTTGTTCTTTAGAATACAAAAAAATGTATATCTTTTATAGAATTATCTGTTGTCTTAGACCCAACTCATGGCCTAGAATTGATGTTATGAAGTCTTAGTTACTTCCCTGACTCCCCCTATTATTCCCCCTTTCTGCTTCATAGCCATGCTTAGTCAAAGTAGCACCATCATCATATTATATAAAATTAGTTTTGTCAACTTGCATGCCGACACACATCGTCATGCATGTAAACAACTGAGATCAGGATTAGCATGTGAGGCGCGCTGGAATGGCTTTCTGTGCACATGTGTCAATTTGTTTTCACCATGCGTTGTTTCGGTTGCATGTAAAAAATAACAAACTTGAGTTGTGAATTGAATTGTGAATGCCCCCTAACGTCTTTATTCTTGGATAACCACTCAATACACTTGCATAAAGTAAATCTTATCTTGAAGCTTTTACTAGGGAACTTTTTTGTTTCCCCCATGCCTCCCCCAGCAAGATGCTTCCCTGGGCGATCGCTCATATTGCCCATGCCTAAATCCACCACTGATTGTTGCCACACAGCAAGAAGATTGCTGGTTCGAGCCCCGGCTGGGTCAGTTAGCATTTCTGTGTGGATTGCATGTTCTTTTCGTGTTTGTATGGGTTTTGTTAAGGTGTTCTGGTTTATCCACAGTCCAAATAAATGCACTGTAGGTAAATTGAATAAGCTAATTGGCCGTAATGTATTTGTGTAAATGCAGGAGTGTATGGGTGTTTCCCAGTGTTGGGTTGCAACTGGAAGGGCATCCACTGCATAAAACATATACTGGATAAGTTTGTGGTTCATTCCGCTGTGGCAACCACTGATACAAAAAGGGACTAAGCCAAAGGAAAGTAAATAAATTAATAAACAGTTTTTTTAGAATAAAATGTTGTACATAATTAGGTGAAATATGTATAACAATAATAGCTCTGTAAACACTTTTAGAAAAAATATATACATAGAAATTAAACTGCAGTTCGGCGTAAGCTAATGTTGCTGAAGAGGAGATTTACATTTTAAGAACAGTTTTTATAAATATATACATTATAATTTAGGTCTAATTCACAGGAAAAACACACACACATTAGAAAAAGGACTGTTTTCTTTCCATTAGAGTGAAAAACTCTTTATGAAAAAGCCCCAAATCTCAAAACTGACAGTGTTTTTGCCTGCAGTGTCTTGCCTTAAATAACAGATTCCAGTACTTAGCCTAACTTGCTCCAGGGACACTGTATAGCTCTCCTATTTACTTGCATTATACGGAGGCCACTTTCAAAGGATAGACAGTGTGGTGCTGCTCTGAATAAAGATGAAAATAACACAAAGTCTTCTAGCGCCACGAGAGGCTGCATCAAAGCGCAGTCCTTTGAAAATCCTCCATGTGCCCTCATACATGCGGTATCTGGTGTTTGTATGAGCCCTGTGCTTCAGGACCCCTCCGTCTGTCTTGGTGACTCTCGGCTTTCAGATTCTGTTTAAATGATCCGCTAATTATTTTCATCAAAATCCAATTTGATGCTGAACAATAGAGACCCTTTTTTTCTTTTTATCCCTGATGCATAAATCTTATTAGAAAGCTATAATTATATTCATTAAAATTCACAGGGAAAAAAAGTAGCATTTGAGCACGGCGAGGATTTTGGAGCATTGTCTCAATTACAGATAAAAAGTAAACATTACAAATTATGCCTCTGCAGACATTTACGACTGGATAATATGTCTAACTATATTTAGTGTGGAAGGAGCTCATTTGAAAGATTTGGGCTCATAAGCAGAAAGTAAATACTGTCTGCAGGAGTGCATCTCCTTGCTGGTACTTTTGAAGAGTGGCTTCTTAATACACTGGGACTGTAAAAGTACACAGAAATTATGGTTTAGTACACACTTATATTTTGAACTCACTATTCAGTATGTCTTTAGAAGGGAAATGTTGCTGTGTTTACTAAGCTGGCTACAAATGACTTCAATTAGTTACAATGTTCTGAAGCATAAATAATCTTTCTTCTAGTAAAAATAGAGAATGACCCTTAATACCTGCCCTCTGCTATAATGTTAAAAGGGTTAAATTAACTACAGAGCCCAAATTGCTTTGAGTTGAGAGCTGGGTCTATTCTCTGCAAGCTATGATGACCTTCACATTGGTATTTTAGCGCGGATGTATACCTGGCCGATTTGCGATGTTATGGGCGAGAACGAGTCTTCTAACCTGTGTGTATTCCTATTGTGAAATTACCACATCAAACCTGACTTGCTAGCATGAAGGCAGTTCACTAGATTGAATCTGATTAATGTTAGCTCCACATATTACTATCAGGCACCTGTAGAGAGACCGAATATTTTTTAAAATGAATGACAGTGAATAAAAGTCAAACCAGGGAGCCGTTTGACAAAACAGTGCTCTTCTGAATCAAATCAGCAGGATGCCCTTCTGGATCTTTCACTTACTTCGAAGACACTACTGACTACGCTTACATGGACATCTGTAATCTAGTTATTTGCCTTAATAGACAATAAAAAATTAAGATGTTTACGTGAAGTGCTTTCATGTAAGAGTTTCCTGTAATTTTGGGTGACTTTAACTGCAGTTCTGCACTTTCACTCATGAGCATTTCATTCATAAGCGGAAAGTCTTACATGACAGTAATAGCTTTATTGCGTTGTGTACTTCAAGAATGCCACTAATAAATGCATTCTCCACATGTCTTAATTCCTTTTCAGTTTAGTTCAGATATGACTTTAGTCAGATTAAGCTCATCAAAAATCACTGTTCGGAGCTTATGTAGGCCTACAGTTCAAAATTCATGTTTAACTGAATAAACAGTTCGTAAACACAAGTACATCTTATTTAACATCATTTATTTTCATCATCAATTATCATAGTAGAACAGTTTCTCAAGCAGTTTGTGATGCATTTTGCATTTTGATGTCATTATTTGAGTAGAACACATTCTGAATGCCGTCGGTAAAATTCCAATGAGCCAATTTTATCTAGATTAATTCCAAGATTACAGTGAGATTAATATAGATTAAAACATTTTGTCTATGCCCACCTATAACTTATACAACAGTTCTGTCTGGTTTTTTAATCTGATTGGCTGATAGCCGTGTGATATTCTGCAAACAACAGCACTCTTCCAGCCTCTTAACGCTTCACCCTTGCCCATTTACACATGGCGTCAGCGTCAACACTTCCCATTCACTTTGAATGGGTGATGTCAAGTGTTGCCAAACTGAGTTGTGGATCTGTCGACGCGGCTTCAGTGGCGTTTCTCGCTGCAGAAGCTGGGGATTTCTCAACCCTTCAAGCGCCAATGGAAATGTCAGCCAATCTGATCGCTTTATGCAAAAACCCCAGTTCAGACTGTAGCCGATTGCGGGCTAATTTCATTGGCTGACGCTGCTTTAGATGCTTTGGTTTACATTGTTCATCCACAAGATGGCAACAGATAACGCATAAAAAGCCCTTATAGGATAAAACAGTGTAATTTCTAACTACAGCTGATCAATTCATTATTAAAGGTAAATGACATTCTAAGTCAATCTCTCTCTTTTGTAGTGCTGTATTTACACAGAAACTGGTAATGTTTGCTTTGCTCTGGCTTTTTCAGGGATAATTATTGTGATTTCCTGATTACAATTGAGAAATGTAAAGTGATGTTTGTGAAGTAGCAACAGTTTCTGCTGTCAGATGCAGATGTGAATAAGTGGTGAAAGACAGTAGTTATTCATACAAAAGGGTTTATGAGACTCTCTGTGTTTGTTTTTTCCTTTTTACACGATTTATGCCGTCGAACTGTTGTATAAACGCAATAACACACGCGTAGCATTGGTTGTATATTGTCACTGGTGGGGGCACTAAGGCACTCAGCCAGCAGCCTCGTGTCAACGCACACCTCTCACCAGTGCCGATGTATAGCTACATCGCACTGCTACTCATGTGATATTACTCCTATATATTTACAATTGAATGCTACACGATATTGTATACAATGTTTTGTTAAAGTTTTTCTTGAGGTGACGTGACACTTATTTTGTGTATGATCACATGATTGTATACAGTGATCTGTCTCGCCACATCAAATACAATCAAAACAGTAGTTATTGTTGAAATTTCCTCATTAAATGAAGAGAACATGAAAGATAAGTAACAAAACAAATCTTGTGATTATTGTACAAGAGTTACCCTATAGAATTTTAGTGACATTTGATTGATGCAGCAACTTAAAACAGCATAGACTTTGAGGATTAAAGAATCAATACTGATTTAACATGAAGATAGACACAAGTTTCAAATGTATTATTGCTTTTATTTACACAGTGCTATGGTAATACATAGCAGGCGGATGCTTTGTGTGAAATGCATCTATTGGGCTGTATACCACATCATAACCACATGATAAAAACAGGCACCGTGATCAAAATATACAATTCTGTATGCTGATCTGAATTTCCGTTAAACATTTAGTTAACTTTGCAAAGGTGTGAAGCTTGCTTGCATCTGTTGGAAATGTGATGCAACTGAAAATTAAGACAATCTGTTGTATGTATTTGTGTTACCAACTGTAGCTATTTGTTATACTATAGCTATTGAAAAAGCTAGTTGTTACTGACAAACTATAGAGGCTTTTGGTTTTGGTTTCCAACCTAGCTGTTATGTAATGCCCAAGCTCTTTTTGTTTATTTTATTTTATTATTTTTTTTATTATTATTATTTATTTGTACTGTACTGTATTTGGAACTATATTTTTGCAACTACAAATACCACCATTCAACATTTTGAGCTCAGATTTTATTATTTTATTATAATGTTTATGCAGCAACAATGCATTTACTTGATAAAATGTTACAGTAAAGACATTCATAATTGTACAATCAAAAATATGTTTTAAAATTTGTTCTCTTTTAAATAAATGCTGTCAGTAAAACGATGAATCTTAAAAAAAATCATGGCTTCGTCAAAAATATTAAGCAGCAGAAAACTCATCTTTGCCATCACAAAAATTACATTTTAAAATACATTAAAATAGAATTTATATTATTTTGTTATAATATTAAAATATCCTTGATCAAATCAATTCAGCTTCGGTCAATGAAGAAGGCCTATTTCTAAAAGATTTTAAACAATCCTAACATTTTGAACTGTACTGTGTATACCAATGCAACTATGTCAGTAAAATATTAATAATCCCACATTCGAAGACATGGGTTATACTACTTGCACCGAAACATTCAAGAATTACAAAAGGTTATTCAACAACTCATAAAGAAATCATTCATTTTAATACCCCGCATCACCCTGATATATTGAATTATTGACAGCATTTTTACACAGCAGCCTGTGCAACATGCATTTCTTTTTTTAGTTACAACCTTTTACTGACCTGCATCGCCAACAAGCACTGTCTGTTCATCAGCTACACAAACTGTTCTGGCCTGCCCCATTCAGGCATTCAAAGCAGAGAGCAGGTCTGTTTTTGCTGTGGTGTTTCTCACTGGTCTCTCCTTGTAATTCCTCACCTGGTCATGACTCTCGGTTTCTCCTGAATGGTGTGTTTAAGTAATGGAGCTGGAGTTCAGCCATGCAGACGGGACAGTACTATAGAGATATGATGTTATGGAAGAAGGCACAAAGTCATTCTGAAAAGTAATAGACTCCACTACCCTGTTAGGCTTTATTCCAGGAGATTTCAGTCTAAACTGTGGAGGGGAAAAATATTTTAGAAAATATTTTAGATTCTGACTGTTTGTACACAGAAGACATAGAACTAGTTTAATTTATTTTCAGTTTCTGCTTGAAATTATCCAATGATGATAATCTGAGCAGGCATTCACAAAAATAATAACATATTAATAAAAATATAGGACAGCACAGTGGCACAGTGGGTAGCAGGATCGCCTCACAGTAAAAAGGTCACTGATTCGAGCCCCAGCTGGGTCAGTTGGCATATCTGTGTGGAGTTTGCATGTTCTCCCTGTGTTTGCGTGGGTTTCCTCCAGGTGCTCCGGTTTCCCCCAGTCCAAAGACATGCAGTATAAGTGAATTAGATGAATTAATTTGGCTGTAGTGTATGAGTGTGAATGCAAGAGTGCATGGGTGTTTCCCGGTGTTGGGTTGTGGCTGGTAGGGCGTCCGCTGTGTAAAACATATGCTGGATAAGTTGTCGGTTCATTCCGCTGTGGCAACTCCTGATTAATGAAGGGACTAAGCTAAAAAGAAAATGAATGAATGGTATTTATATTATGAATCAATGTATATACAAAAACACATTTAATTACCAAGCTAAAACTAATCTAATCTAGTCTAATCTAATCTAATTAGTTTTTAAACAAATCTAATTATTTAAAAAATTAACTAGTGTCTAGTACAATACAATGACACAGAAAAAAGCTATTGAAAACATGAAAGGAAGGTGTAGAAAGGCAGTGAAAGCCCAGACAGTAGCTGAAATCTCTCAGGAGCTATTCAGCAACACTCTATCCTTCGTCATTATAAATTAATATTAGCAACTTTAGTCCAACATCAACATTATCAGGATGATGAAACCAGAGTGGACATTTCAGCAAGAAAATGATCCAAAACACAGCCAGGGAAACTCTTAAATGTTTTCAGAGAAAGAAAATCAAGCTGTAGAATTGCCCAGCCAATCACCTTACTTACAGCTGAGTTGACCAATGAGAAATTAACTCTCCTGAAGCACATTTTATAGGCTGTTTTTTCAATTCCAAGAACGCAGGGAACAGACTTGCATTCCTATAAAGACCGGTCTTTCTAGGTGTCTTCGGAAGAACGAACTCGGGAGACCACAAGAACAGAGAACGCATCCTGTGAGGAATGAGATGCTGCGTTTTTCCGGATGGTCACATGACCTGTTACATAACTGTTTTTAATAGAATATTATTTAAACATTACAGCATTCGTACAACGATTTATTGTTTTTCCCCTTTTTTAAAATATATACTATGCATTAAACATTATAAATATATGTTGCACAATACAAATAAAATAGATATTTAAATGAATTTCAGCAAACAAACACCCTTAATTTGTTTATTCCTTTATTAAGATGCCCATGGTAAAATTTATATTCACCGTTTCATTTAGGGAAACTCCTGAGGTAAATAAGTGACAACTCTGAACTTTAATAATAAATCTAAATAAAACGCAGCGCTTCCCACCTCCAGTCGCAATGACTTCTGTGACTTCTAGAGTAAGTTTGGCGCTGCATCTGTGTGTCCTCGATATCAAGAACACATCTGGGAAATTTCACGCGTTCTCTGTTCTTGTGATCTTGAGTATTGGAACTGAACTTTGGCAGCTTATGATGAAGTTACACGAGAACATGAGGACCCAAGACCGCTGAAGAACGCATATTGAGAAACACCCATAGTCTTTCTTCCAAAGCGTAGTATTTTGCATAGACATTGTGGGTGTAAACTGAGGCAGAAATTTTCAAAGCTTCCTAAAATGTTAATATGTTACACACGTATTAACATAAAATTTAAACAGTTATTAAGTACACCAAATTAGCTTTACAGGGACATCAAACATGAACCATGAAACAAGATTTATGATGGTTGAGGTAAACATTGATTGCAGAAGTATTGAAACCATAATGTTAACACATGAGCAAGAGACTTGTGGCAAAACACCCGATTACACATAAAGAGAATAAAAGTTTACATTAAAAGCATCAGTCTTAAGTAAAGAGCTTATATAAGTTCTTTGTGTGTTTATTTCTGAGCGCATTCCTTTGTTTCGTAAATATCTCGCAATCGAATTACACACTGAATATCCAGTGTTTTCTGGGTAGGAGAAGTTGACAGTGTTTTGTTTTTATGCAGTCCCAAAAATGTGTGAAATACAAAATGTTTTTATTTAGTAAACAATAAGTTTAGTAAAAATAAGTTGTTATAATACTAATACTTCTAATAATAATAATATAGGTGCAGACAGAGGTAAAAGCACCATACCTGAACACTAATGCAGTACTTTAACATCGAGAACAATAATTGATCAAATATTATTTATTAAGGATAATTAAAACAACATAGAAAATGTGCATGTGCAGTTAAAGTGCATTACTCTACCCAAAATAGTGAAAAGAGGTATCTGAAAATATCTGTTATATTTAAGTTATCATGCACTGTGTGATGCCTGGCTGATTTTAATCAAGTGAAAATGGTGCCTTGCAGAGATTGTACTGATTAGGTCAGTAAAAATGGTATTCATGCTGCTAAAATAGCATGCATGCTGCTAAAACTTCAATGAAGTTTTTTTTTTTTTTTTTTTTAAACATACCAATTTTATTACAACATTGACACCCTTACATGTACCAGTCGAAAATGTCTGGTAATTTAGATCTTTACCTTCACTGTTCCGGTTCATCATCCTTCTGCTTCCTGGGTTTAACTCTGTGGCTTTAAATCCTGAGGTGAGTTTAAGGGCTTAGTTACAGTTCAGAGGTACAGCACATCCACGTACTGTAGATAATCATGAAACAGATGGAGTTCTGCTATCAGCCGGCATCTACGCTATCAAAAAGTGATTGTGTCTTTAGCTAGACAGGGCATTTCTCCACCGCACAGTCAGACAATTTGATTATCTTCAATAAACAGACTGTTTATCTGCAGTCTTTGGCTCCTTATCTTCACAACATATAAGAGTCAGAGAGAGTGTGATGGACCACCAAACGGGAGCGCTGCTTTTATATTAAATTATGAGCTCTTATCAGTGTGCACCATATTTGAAGTCAACATTTTTACATGTTAAGAGGCTGGTGCATGGAGATGGCATGGCTGGGGGATAGATAGTGTTGTAGTTGTGTCTCTGAATTATTTATTTATTTTTGAGCATTTCTCTGTGCAGGTTTGGACAACATTCATAAGATTGCAGCTCAAGGTCGTTACGAGCTTCGTATTGACATGAAGGATGGCCAGGAGTCTGTATACGCCAACTATGACAGGTTTTCCATTGGGGACTCCAAGAGCCTTTACAAACTGAGGATAGGAGAGTACAATGGCACCGCAGGTAAGGCCGGAGAATATTTTTACTTTGTATATTGACAGAAAATAACTTGTTTTGGATTCCCTGAATAATTTAAACACTTTTCAAAGTTGATATCTTCAGGCTGCCTTCAATAATGCCTCATAATGCCTTCAAAATCGTCAATACTGTTTTCAAATTTTTGGTTTAGTCAGCAACATAATTTTTTTCTACTAAAACTATGTTGTATCTTAACCATATTGTTTTCAGGAATTAATGAATGGCAGACAGTTTCAGTTATAGCAGTTCAGAAATGCTTTAAAAATATTAGTGTTAGTATTAGTTTTTAATTATAGACCACAAAATATCTTTCTGGATTTACTGTACACTATTTATTAGTTTGGAATTTGATTGAAATGTTTCATATTTGTTTTAGTGATTTTCCCCATTTTTACATTGTATTAAATTTAGAATAACATACAAACTGAAAATGACCAATATTAGCTTATTTAATTAAACTGAATTTAATTAAGTTATTTGAATTTATACCTTAAGATTATGAAGGTTCATTCCATTGTGGCGACCTCTGAAATAGAGACTAAGCCGAATGAAAATTAATGAATGATTGAATGAACCTCATGATAGCTCAAAGTTCATAGTTATGAAACATAAACCTAAATGTGTTTATTTTATTTACAATAACTTTCACTTTCAAATGAAAACCGTATATATATATTTTTTCATAGTCCCATGATTTTTTAAGAGACAAACATATGTTTATCAGCAAAATTCGATCTCAATATGTTGATGCTGATATAATTCTAGGTTTTTCTAGAAGCTTAACCATTTGTTAAAATTTGAACAAAATAATCTACATTCTGAGAGTCTTAAAGTGAAAATTTGCTTTAAAACAGAAAAAAATGTGCTTTAAAATACAATAATATGCTTTAAAAAATATTTATGTTCTTGGTGAAACCTGACTTGAAAGAGTTGTAAGGGTTAAGCTTGTTTTTTTATGTGTGGTTTCTTTTTGTTCCAGGTGATTCTTTGAGCTACCACCAGAGCCGACCTTTCTCTACCAAGGACAAAGACAATGACATTGCTGTCACCAACTGTGCACTGTCCTACAAGGGAGCCTGGTGGTACAAAAACTGTCATCGGGCAAACCTTAACGGCAAATACGGAGAGTCTAGACATAGTCAGGTAAGCCTGATAGTACATACTGTAGCACTGGACTAAAATATCTACTATAGAGTATACTCCTATGAAGTTTCAGTTTATTTCATGTTCTGCAATATTTGTTAGCAAAAATTTTACAACCAGTGCAATCTGGAATTTTGAATGAGGGTGAAAGATTCCTCAGTTATCTTGCCAAATGTGAAACGATTCTGAAATTATTAGTAAATTTCACAAACATGCAAAGTTAACCAACTTAATTGGTTTTAGTTCGCATTCAGCTAGAAGCAGTAACAAAACAACAGCATCCCATTTATTTCAGTAAAGATCTGCGGATTTCTGGTAGCAAGAGTGACAGTAATTGGTAACAAAATGTCATCCTGGTAGTATTATAAAAATTCCAAATGGTTTTGGCAGTATGAATGGATTTAAATAGTATTTTTAAAGGTTGTTCATTAATGACACTGTTTAACTATTTAATGCACTAGTACTGCTGTGGTTGCAATAACACCCTTCAGTAATAATAATACATTTTATTTAAAGCATCTTTCAAGAAACGCAAGGTCACTGTACAACATATATATACACAATTTAATCATTTAAAATTACACGACATATACACAATTTAATAATATAAACATAAACCAATAGTATAAAAATTGGAAGACGATAAAATACAAAGACGTGATACAAAATGTAGTATGCAGTTATAAAGAGTAAGTTATTTTGAACAGATGAGTTTTAAGTCTGGATTTAAACAGAGGGAACCCCATTGTGCTGAAACAGGCAGAGGGAACAGAGAGGTGAATTGAGGAGGAGGATCTAAAGGAGCGGGAGTGAGTGGTGATATGGAGGAGATCAGACAAATAAGGTGATGCGAGGTTATGGATGGCCTTGAATGTATGCAGGAGGACTTTATATTCAGCTCTGGGTTGGTTTGGAAGCTAGTACAGATCTTGTAAAATGGGGGTGATATGGTGAAAAGAAGGGGTTTTGGGGATGATGTGGGCAGCTGAATTCTGGACCAGTTGAAGGTTATAGAGGGATTTCTGTGGAAGACCATAAAGGAGAGAATTGCAATAATCAGAGCGTGAGGTTGACGAGGCTATGTACGAGGATAGAGGTGGTGAGAGAGGAGCGGAGATGATTTAAATGATGTAAATAAAGAAAATATGCAGAAAATATGCAGCAGCAGAATGTTACTACTTCACACAAAAAAATGTCTAGTTAAACGTATATTTTCATTTGTTCATCAGTAACACTCTAAAACCAAACAGCTCAAATGGATTTAATTTAATTAGTCTACTTCACTTAGATTTGTACATAATAAATCATTAGTGAACAAAATATCTGAATTGTATTTCGCTAAACTTAAAATGACTGAGATGTGGCAGATCTCAGCATGTCTGGCATCAGGCTGTATGAAGAGAATAATTGTTCAAATATATATTATTTATTGTATTTTTGCTCAAGAAGAATATTAACGTAACATCTACATGTTAATATTAACATCTACATTTCTGCTTTATTTGGGGAGTTACAAGTGTTTATGTTAAGGTTTTGTACGGTTAGTATTGTAATAAAGAATAGAGCCTGCTCTCTCAAAAATAAAGGTACGCAAGCTGTCACTGTTTTAACATTGTTAAAAAATTACAATAAAATTCCAAATATAAGTTAACAAGTAACATTGCTTAGAAATGTATAGTAAATTTAGCATATTCTAGTCTGCTAATAATTAGCATTTAATTGTGTGATGTTTATCCAAGCATCATTAAAAATAGTCATGGATGCCATTAGCTTAGTAGTTAAGGGATCTGAGTTCGATTCCCGGCTCGAGGTCCTTTGCTGACCCTTCCCCTCTCTCAGCTTCCAATGCTTTCCTGTTTGTAACCTCAACGGTCTTATCTCAATCACAACAGATAAACCCCTAAAAAATAATTATTAAAAAAATTTGTTAGACTACATGTTTTGAGGTATTTGGTGTACACGAATGTTTCAACTATTTCAAGTATTTTATAATATACAGACGTACAGACTATCAGTTACATTGAAGTGACATCTTAGTGTACATTAAGTTGCTTTGACACAATCTATATTGTAAAAACTGCTATAGAATTAAAGCTGAATTAAACTAGAAACACCCACTAGTGATCTGAGGCACAAAGACCTCAGAACTTTTCTAATGTGACCTCACTTTAATGTGTTCACGCATTGTTTCCAACGCCTATACATGGAGTTTCAAGAAGGCACAAGAAGCCTACACAGGCAAACCCTTACAGGAACTTATTACTTTGATTACCATCTTAATTCAGCTGTTTGATCTTACACCTACTGGGCTTTGTGAGCTGTGACTCATTCTTTACGGTTTTGTTTGCAAGGGCAGGCACTAAAGACAGGAAACTTGCAAGAGCATTTGAAGTTAACTGAAAGAGTCACGGGGCAATGAGTAAAAATATTCTAGAGCCGTCCTTACTCAATTGCATTGTCATGTCCTGTTGTCTCACTGTCTGCTTTCATTTCAGCTTTCTCAAGAGCGTTAGGGACTTGGTTTAGCTTATTATAAACCGACAGGGCTGCATTTTCTCTTTATATCTGTGGGATCTTTTCATAGAAGCAGAGGTTAATAAAGGTCTGTAGAAGAGATGTGTTCATGACTTTGTGAGGCATTTCAGAAGCAAAAAAAAATTTCTCATGAGTCTAGACTGAGTCTTCAAAGCTGTTTGTACACAGTGAACATGCATATGTTTCTGTACATATTGAGTACTGAAATGTTAGCATTCAGCATGCAAAACAAAACTATTTACCTACAAATTGTAATTGTACTTTGTTATATAAGCAAAAACTGACAAATTGTTAAGTAGATTTGTACACATTTACTGTTGTACACTAGTGATGAGAAATTTAATCTGTAAGTTTCACTGTCGGTTGGAGAATTCTCAGAATAGCATTTTAATGTTGTTGATTAACCCTAGGCTTACGGAGATGCTTTATTAGTCACCTTTGATGGTGGCATAACTGTCTGTTTTAATGTATATAGTGTGATTTGTATTGTTTTGTTTGTCTTTTGTACTATTGGACCTAGTGTTTGAAGTATAAAGAGAATATATTTCATTTATTTCCTTAAAATCAAAATATGAATTTCGTAGTGTAGTACAACATATCAGTTTCTGAATATTGGAAGTCATGTAATTTGATTTTGGGTGATACAGTTGAAGTCAGAATTATTAGCCCCCTTGTTTATTTTTTTACCCAATTTCTCTTTAACAGAGAGCAGATTTTTTTCAACACATGTGTAAACACAATAGTTTTAATAACTCATTTTTAATAACTGATTTAATTTATCTTTGCCATGATGACAGTAAATAAAATTTTACTAGATATTTTTCAAGACATTTCTACACAGCTTAAAGTGACATGGCTTAACTAGGTTAATTAGGTTAACTGGGCAGGTTAGGGTAATTAGGCAAGTTATTGGATAATGATGATTTGTTCTGTAGTCTATCAGGAAAAACAATGCTAAAAGGGCTAATAATTTTGACCTTAAAATGTTTTAAAAAAAAAATAAAACTACTTTTATTCTAGCCTAAATAAAACAAATAAGACCTTCTCCAGAAGAAAAAAATATCAGACATACTCTGAAAATGTCCTTGCTTTGTTAAACATCATTTGAGAAATATTAATAAAGAAAAAATAATTAAAGGGGGCTAATAATTCTGACTTCAACTGTATTTAATAAGTTTTCAGCTATAACAGTATTTGCTGGGATTTTAATATGGGTGCATTCCTTAAATTTTTTATTAACTGAATGTTATAGGATTCTTAAACATTGATAAGGTTTCAATGTTTAAGAATCTTACAAAATTCAGTTAATGATACTCAGTGATACCCATTTTAATCTTGCAAGTTAATACAGTTCCATTATGCTGATATTATATGTTTAAGTGTCTGTGTACCCATGTGAATGTGACACTCATGTGTGATACTATGTTAGAACCATAAATTATATTTATATAGTATTATTGTATATCGAAATACTTACAATACAAATGCTATTAATATCATGTCAGGTAAAGGGTTC
This sequence comes from Danio rerio, assembly GCF_052040795.2. Lineage (NCBI taxonomy): Eukaryota > Metazoa > Chordata > Actinopteri > Cypriniformes > Danionidae > Danio > Danio rerio. Next base: position 38,822,789 of record NC_141022.1, read on the forward strand.
TGAGAAGTTTAAATCAGTGGATTTTTTAACAATAATTTAATGTAATTTACTATAAAACATGCTATAAGTGTATTTACATCATTGCCCTCACACCGATTCATGTATATCAGTAATAGGGCGAATGCAGGTCTGTGCTGAAACCAATCAAACATGACTCTTAACACAAGTGCAGTGCCAGTATTAGGAAATAATGGATGAAACGTATAGTTTAAGGAAGTTCCAAACCACTTCAGCATTTGCTTTGTAGTCTATTGCATTTTACCGCAGATTCAGTTAAACAAGGTCACAATGGGGTATATGTACACAAAAATGTATTTTCAGTCCGCCAGCCCCAGGGCTTTCAGTTAGTTTTCATGTCATACAAAATCTTCATAACACTCTTTATAACACTACTGCTGTTTGTGTATTAACTTCCTTTTTTTTTACTTTGGCAGGGTATAAACTGGTATCACTGGAAAGGCCATGAGTTTTCCATCCCTTTTGTGGAGATGAAGATGAGACCGTTCAACTACCGCAGCATCAGTGGCAAACGGAGGAGATCCACTCATTAATCTACCGTCCTTCTAGCGCTTTCTATTTTTAAACAGGGTGAGGAGGACACAAGGAGCGATGTAATTTATTTGAATCTTTTGAATGACAAAACCCCTCTGACGAATGTCTGATGTAAATTGTAAACCTCAAGGTTCGGTGACTTTCTTATATGTAATGCTGTTTGTTCAGTTCTGGGAGATTGAAGACTGGGTAGAGTTTGGGTCACACTTTATTTTAATGGTCCGTTTGTTGAATTTAAGTTACATTGCATCTACATGCCGGTTAATTCTCTTTAGATTATCAGTAGACTGTTAGCTTGGGGAAGGGGTTACGGTTAGTTTAAGTTGACATGTACTTGAAAAGTTTCTTATAGTGAGTTAAATGTTTGTTGAAGGAGCAGTATCAGTAGATATTAAGCAGACAGCCTACTAATACTCAAAAGGACCATCAAAACAAAGTGTTACCAAAGTTTGAGATTGTTCGGCACGTTTACAGTGTTAGGCCTGCAGAAAGAAACCTGATTAATAAGTGAAGAAAAGATCATTCCTCCCTTTGAGACAAAAAAAAAAAAACATTTTAGAAGAAAATGAATGCCCGTTAAAATGAGATGCTTCTATTTTTATAAGTGATGAGAAAAACCTTTAAAAAAGTAGCCGATTGATTTTTGGTCAGTTTTAATTCATGTTCATCACACATTATAGTGTTACATTTTGCACTTACCGCACCATAAACAGTTTGTTTTTAATGTATTTCATCTCATATTTAAATATAATAAGAGTTGGAGATTGTACTGTTGAGGAACTGCAAAGAGTGAAGTTCTTACACCGTTTTCTGAAAATGCGAAAACACAATATTCTAAAATTGTTGAAACCTTAGAAACCAAAGAATTATTCAGTATCTGAGGTCAAAATCTGATTGGGAAAAATACATCAGATTCATTTCAATCAAATTTAATTAAACCCCCCTATATTTTATTTGCATCCTCTTTTATTTAAAAATTTGAGCTATTTGTTTGCACTACAGAGTTTTCAATTAAAAACAGAACACTTTTGTTGGCATGTTGTAGCCTGAAAATGCAAATTTTTGAAAATGAAAACTCTTTAACTAGTGAAACTTTTCAAAAACACGAAGGAATTCTGTTATTAGTTCATGTCTGTACTGGAAACATAAGAGAATGCTTAGGAACGCACTGATATGTACATATGAAGAAGACTTTTACGTACAGTAGTTCTGTCTCGCACTCAATGCTTTTGAGTGAATCAGAGATTTTTGTTCCTGTAGACTTGAAGGAATAATGCCGTCCATCTGTGTCTTAGTAAATCTTTTATGTTAATAGCAATTCATAGTTAAGTGCAGGAGAATTGTTTTTTGCCTCTTCAGTAATGCTTGCAGAGTGAAGACCATCTGAAAGGTTCTTTTCATAGGTGTTTAGTTCCTTTCATACAGAGTTGATCTAAAGTGGAGTTTGTCAGACACCTGCTGATAAGGCAGTCAGGCTTGTGCATTCAGGACTTGCCAATTCACAATAGGTCATAAAAGCAATGCAACTCTCTTAGTGCAACTTAGAACATAGTCTTTCTTCTTTAACTTTTTTCTTCCTGACAAGAATATATTATTTCATTGTGTAGTCTAACAAGGCCCCATTGTGTTTTGTACAGTGATGGAAAGGTTTGTTAGGGAGTGCGGCTATGTCATATTTTTCTAGACCTTTTCTGAATGAAACGTAACTCTTACCTCAGCTAGATAATTGTTTTGCTACTAGTGAATTACTCTGTTTAGAGAGGGTTAAATACCTAATTAACTCCTGGCTTTGTTTACTGTGTATTCTTTTGTGAAAAAAATACTAAAACTACTGTCAGTTATTAAACTTGTTTATTTATTTTTTGTATTAACATTACTAAAATGCTGAAATTCATTTAAAATATCGGTAACACTTTTTAGTTTAGGTCACAATTTACAAAGTTACCAAACCATTAACTAACACTGCTAGCTTAATGAACTTCTTAATAGCTGTTTATTAATAGTTAATAAGGTAGAAGTTGGGTTTAGGTTTTGGGTAGGATCAGAAGTTCATACATTATAACTACAAATAAACAATTAATATCTTAATAATAGGCAGGTTAAATGCCTGTAGTAATAACATGACTTGTGACCTAAATTAAGTGTTACCAAAGTATTTGAAACATCTAAGGCATTGGTCTCAAACTCAATTCCTGGAGGGCCGCAATTCTGCACAGTTTTGCCCCAACCCTAATCTAACAGAGCTGATGCAACTAATCAAAGTGTTCAAAACTTTTTTGAACACCTCGATTATTTAGATCAGATGTGTTAGATTAGGGTTGCAGCAAAACTGTGCAGAATTGCAGCCCTCCAGGAATTGAGTTTGAAACCTATGATCTAAGGAAATGTTCATCCAGAAATGTACATTTACTGTTCATTTCTTTCTGGCCATCCAAAATGTTGGTGACTTTTCTTCCGTTTAACCTCAATAAAGCAAAATCAAACAAACATGCAGTTTCTTAGTGATTCATAAAAAGTCACCTACATCTTAGATTGCCCGTGAGTCAGTAAATTAAAAACAGATTTTCAATATTGGGTGAACTATTACTTTAAGGCAAAAATAAAAGTGCTTATGAAAAATATTAACAATATGTCAATATTACTAAATGCTGTAGTCATCACAGAAATAATTAAAGTAAGTTAAGTCTAACTTATGTCAAATTTGAACAGTTGGATTTAAACACTGTATTCACAAAACAAAAAAATCTTATCCCTAATGCTGTGTTCACACTAGACACTTTATAATAGACGCTGATTTGCATCATGAGTGGGGTTTCTTTTTGCCCGATGACATTTGCTTCATTGCTAAATGGGTAACATGGATTTTATTGAGAGAACAGTTGTGTTTATGTGCTTTAGGAAGGCTGATTAACAGCGTCGATTTGTTTGGCGCCGTGTCGCCAAGTCCTCTTGGTCCATTCAGAGGTTCACCCAATTTATAAACACCTCTAGAGACTATATCAGGATGATGGATGATGGATGATGAAAGCTTTCAGCGGTGCTCCCGATGTGCTCCCAACGGTGCTTCGATGAACTGTTGTCTGGTGTCGGCAAGAGGATTTTCCCTCGGGACACCAACAACAGGCGTTATGTCCTAATCACGCCCCTACAAGAGAAAGTTCCTGATTGGTTATTGTGGTATGAATGTCCACTGAAGTTCAGATTTTTCAACTCGAGCGACTCAAACGTGCAAAACGCTCAACTCGTGGCGCTTCATTCTCACGACATACATCATTCGCCCAAATGTTTATTCGTGTCTTTGCATTGACTTAACATGTAAATCACTCACATTTTATACTTAATCTGTGTTTGGTGTGAACACAGCTTAAGAGTTCTCCTAAATAAATCATTTGAGTTAAAAGTTTTCTCCTAAAACCTCACTAAACTGTTGAGGCAAACATTTACTAAGAATTAGAGAGAAGTCTTAATCTATAAGTCAGGGCAGGGTTGAGGTCGTAGCTGATGTCAGTTTGACGTCTTCACCCACAATGCTCTTAACCACTCCCTTCTTAGCATTACTTTGCTATGTGGGAATGATATGCAAAAAGAAAGCCCCGCCCCTTACTTAATATTCTGATTCAGTTTGAATTACTAACACACACTGGAATTTCATCAGCGCGCAGACTTTAACAGAACATAAACTGCATTTGTTTAAATGTTTCAGCCATTTTTTGTTTTGAATTAATTTTTAAACGTACAAAACTTATTTTTTACCATACTGGAATAACCCATGATTAAAGCGATCTGTTGCAAAAACGTATTATAATAAAATGTTTTTTAAAAGTTTTGGTTTGGTCTTAGGACCCATTTACACTGCCAGTTAAATGTGACCCAATTCCGATTTTTTGCTCATATGGGACACAGATCGGATCTGTTCTATGACTGAGTAAACACAAAGAAAAACCACATGCATTCGGATATTCAGAGATTGGTTTCAAACCTCCTTCGTATGTGGATATAAATCGGATATGTGACAGTGCGACTATCATGTAAACAGGCAGATCAGATTTATTGAGGCATTCCTTTTTGTATGTCATTAAACTTGCAACAATGTGGTACTTTTCCGCTGTTTAATGACATAGAAAGAAGAGCGTGTGTGGAGACGCCGACACTGTAAACAACAACAACAGAGAAAACATGGAGGAGGAAAGTGGTCAGTCATTACAATTTGCTTCCAGCAGACCTGAGATCTCTCTCGTTCCCACAAATTCCTCTGAATGGCAGAGGACACTATATATAAATCATAGGCGCAAGCTGAGATGCCCTTTTTCTCCGCCTCCACCTCAAAATCATTTTAAAGTTGGGCGAACTTCACATATTTCGCAGAGCTAAAAGCAAGACATCTTCTTCCATCATGGCTTGTGTGGCGCTGATGCTAGAACCCGCCTTTATGCATGCTTGATGTTGTAAATTGTATGGCAAGTGTAAACATATGAATTAAATATGGGTCACAATTAAAAGAACGTGTAAACAGACTGACAAAAAAAATCTGATATAACAAATCGAAATTGAGCATCAGGAACTGACAGTGCAAACGGGGCCTTTGTGACTTAGTGATCAGGGGCTAGTTTTAGCCCTAACATAATTTGTGAAATACTCTTAAGAGCAAAAATTTTGCTGATTTTAACCATTATTTTAATTTATTTGTTTTTTCTCCTAAATCAGCAAGTTAAGAGCTACTTTTAGCCTTAATATGTTTTGTGAATACAGTTCCAGATTCTTAGATAAATATTCCTCGGTTCCCTGTTGTGCTTCTTTTCTAATAACAACTGTTTCTCATAGGCACAAATCTCCTAATGAGCCTCGTCTGAGAGATGCACTGTGATGTCTTCAAAGAGTTTCTACCCTTTTCGTTTGCTGCTTTTTTTGAGAAGTAAGATTAGAGAGTTAAGCAACAGCTGGGATGGGAACCAGAAACCAAGTAAATTCTTAATCAGTTCAATGTAATTGCATTTAACACTGAAAAAAAAGTCTTACCTTTTGAGTGCACCAGAAGGCATCGTTTTTTCCAGTTACTGTTCTGTGGACAATACTGTATGGGTAGAAATATGTGTTCCTTGTGTTGTTCTAACCATTTCTTTCAGCAAGTTAATTGTTTGTGGGTTCAGAATGAAGGAATAGAAACTTCAGTGTTGTGTAAACTGACTTGAGACGGATCTCAACAGAGAGGACCGGGCCAGATTTCCCTTCATTATTCATTAACTCAGCATATGGTGAGGATACTTTAGTCCCCTCCATTCTGACATGCCTTTCATCCGCCAAACCACTTATGGCTCAACATTAACACTCTTAAAAACACGATACACACAACATGCGAAAGACTGCGTTTTACGGAGGCAAAAAAGGTCATTTTTACCACTCTCATGTGCATTTAATTATTTTGAAACATTGTAAAAAAAAAAACAATTGCCCCACATTTTGTACTTTTAGGTGAAGATGTGTTTAGCATGAACACTAATGAAGCAGGTCGTGTGTGCTAAAGAATGGTCTCTGAGACATTTCTCCTTAACTTGCTAACCACATTGTGAGATAACCTTGGATATTATTGTAACAGATCGAACTAGCTCTAGTTTAACTTAAAATGTGCTGTATAGTTCCTTTTTTAATACATTTTCTACACATTAATAAAATATTCAAAATACAAAGTCTGAGTCTGACTGTGATTTGGGGTATTTTTATTGCACCGTTGCAGGCTGTGGTGCATTTAACAGCCTACAGTATAAACTTTTAACCATTTAATGTATTGATTTTCTAAAAAAAAAAAAATTTTAAATACTAAATCTTAATTCACCCATATTTTTAGCTTAAGCCACTGACTTTGTTTTACAGGCAGTGAATTAGTATATTTTATATGCACAGACTGATAGTTTCACTTTAAAAGAGCTTAGTTTATCATAAGAAGCTACCAAAGTTAATTTTGTTTGGCCTGTGTTTTTCTTTATTCTTAAAGTGCCCGTAGCCATTGTCTTAAATTTTATGAATCACTAATGATCATGATTTAATTTTATTTTACTGTTATACTGATAAAAAAGTCACCTACATCTCAGTACGAATACATGAATAGAACGTCCTTATTTATGGGTAAGGGATTTCTACAACATTGATTGACAAGCAACATATCAGCTGCCCTGTTTATATCACTGCACTTGACAGTGTGTGTGCATCTCTAAAATAAACTGTCAGTCTGTACATTTGTGATGGAGATTTTCCAACATTTTCGGTTTCTGCAAGGTCATAGTGATCCCAATTGCTATCAACAACTGTTTGAATGAATGAAGAAATGCAGACAGTGACCTCTAGTGCAGTGGTCCTCAACCTCTGGGCTGCTGACCGGTAGATGACTGTGGATCAATTAGTACCCGGCCGCAGAATCAAAAATAAATTATTTCCATTTTGAAAGTCTTTTATTTTGAAAAATGACTGTATTCTCTCGCTTACATTTCGGTCATTTGAGCTCCAAAATTATCTATTAACAATCTATCAAAATAAATAAGAAACAGATGTCTTTGTAACGTTTCTTTGTCAAGGGGAAAAGGCCCAGTGAAGGAACTACGAACAGTAAAGCCATGGATCCGCAACCCATTTGTCAGCAAATCAGGTGAATCCACCATGGCTGTGTGAGAAAACGATCAACTGGAGATTTCAAATGACGGCGACTAGGGGCCATTTACATATCGTGTCTTTTCCGCACAGTTATTTCCAATCATGGGTGCCACTGAGACAGGGAAAGTTAGGATGATGCTAAGGGCCCATGCTGTGTTGGGGCCTCCAGACTTCGGTTTAGGATGCCCAATCAGTCCCCCCCACCCCCACTTTTCGTATAATATTTTTTTCTTCTGGACAAAATCCTATTTGTTTTAATCGGCTATAATAAAAGCAGTTTTTAACTTTTTAAACACCATTTTAAGGTCAAAATGATTAGCCCCTTTAAGCTATTTTTTTCGATAGTCTACAGAACAGACCATTGCCATACAATAACTTGCCTAATTACCCTAACCTGCCTAGTTAACCTAATTAACCCAGTTAAACCTTTAAATGTCACTTTAAGCTGTATAGAAGTGTCTTAAAAAATATAGTGTCAAATAGTATTTGCTGTCATCATGGCAAAGATAAAATAAATCAGTTATTAGAAATTATTAGAGTTATTAGAATTAGAGTTATTAAAACTATTATATTTAGAAATGTGTTAAAAAAATATTCTCTCTGTTAAAACAGAAATTGGTGGTGGGGGAAAATAAACAGGACGCTAATAATTCTGACTTCAACTGTATATACAGTAAGAAAAAATTAATCTATTTTGTTATACATTGCAATGCAAATTTGATGTTCTCTATCCCTTACTCTATTCACTAAACATATAACCAAGCATTTACATCGAGAGTTCTTTATACTCGGCAAAACTGTGAAATAAACTAAATGATATTGACTTTAGCTAACACTAATACATGTTTCAGTTGAAAATATGTTTCACTCTCTGTATTTTAAGGCACTTCAGGGGACTTTTAACTTTATGAAAAAATACCTTGAGTTTAACACAGTTGCTGCATTCATTTCTTTCGACATGTGTTCTCATTGATGCCTCTTATTCAGAAAATGTGAGTGTAAAATAAACACACAAAAAAAACTAGATCCCACTAGTACTTGCAACATTTTGGTGATATTATCCGTTTTGCCATAAGGCAAAAAGCACTTTGCATGTCACAGATCACAAAGCATTAATCTCAAGCTTTGAAAGCGTGCTTTAGTTTTTCGACAAGCTTCACACCATATCAAATGTGTCAAATAGAAAAAAACACTCGCAATCATACTGTCAAACTGTCCGTCTGACTTTGACCTCTGTACAAAAATCGTGCGGAGACCTAGTATACACCTATGAAGAACATTTTGAGAATAACCGATTTTTGTGACAAGTACTGAACAGAAATTGAGTCACCAGTGGCTGCTTGGTGATATAAATTTATGTAGCATATATTTGTGCTACTCCAGTTAGTGCGTCATAGTCTTCACAGCCACAGAAGCGCTCTTGCTAGGTGTTAATTTATGATCTAAAAATAAATAAGAAATCCTTATTGTATTCAATTCTGTTCAGACTTCCAGCTCTAATAACCCCTTTTATCTACATGAGGCGGGTGGACAGAAGTCTCAAACTGACTTGCAAGGGCTTGTATTAAAGTACCATTAATGCTCTGCTTTTCAATGTTTTTTTCCGCAGTAAGACCTAGAGATTAGAGCATGCCGCTGGTATTTACTGTGCACATTTAAAGTGGCCCGATAATGCACTTTACGGCCCGATCACCGCCTGCAATGTTTGAACCCTCCGGCCTTAGAAGTTCATCTCTCTATTATGAGAGTTGTAGGTCCCTGTATGGGTCTGATGTAAGTGGGCAGAGCACACCACCCCCCCAAATCTTCACAAGTCACTGAACGCTGCCAACTAATCACTTCTGACACCAGAAGAAGAGGCTGGGCGGCTGCCTGTAGGAGGACTCGCTAATGGCAGAGCACACGGGTTAAAACAGACACCATGATCAAACCACTGCAGCCGCTTCAACAGAACCAGTGGAGGTGTGTTCAGCGTGGAGGAATACCAGCAATCACTACACATCTGAAGGTAAGCTTCATACTGCATTCTTGTTTACGGAAGGATGAATAGTTTGCTGGAAGAAATGATGTGTTTGTGGTTGTAGCTTTTTTTACTTGACCTTGACAGGTCAGTGCCTGGAAGAAGAGACTGTTAAGTCTTAATAGGCCTCTTTCTTGCTAAATAAGGGATAAATATAATATTAGTACATAAATGTACTTTTTGAAAAGGACTGCTTCTGTGACAGTTTAAGGTTCAGTTGTTTCTGTGAGTTTGGAACTGGAATAGTATGATCATTAAGTCATGACATAAGTTTTAATGTTACTTTAAATACATTTAATTTTAAAGTGTTTTTAATCTTGTGTTAAAAACTACTTTTTTTCATAATTCCAAAGTATCCATAAGTACATACAGTTGAGGTCAGAATTATTAGCCCCCCGTTGTATTTTATTTTCTTTTTAAATATTTCACTGATGTTTAACAGAGCAAGGAAATTTTCACAGTATGCCTGATAATATATTTTGCTTCTGAAGAAAGTCTTTTTTATTTTAAAAACTGTTTTATTTTGGCTAGAATAAAACTAATCATTCATTTTTTTAAACCCATTTTAAGGACAAAAGTATTAGCCCTTTTAAGCTAAAGTTTTTTTCGATAGTCTATAGATCAATCCATCGTTATAGAATAACTTGCCGAATTACCCTAACCTGCCTAGTTTACCTAATTAACCTAGTTAAACCTTTAAATGTCTCTTTAAGCTGTATAAAAATGTCTTGAAAAACATCTAGTCAAATAATATTTACTGTCATCATGGCGGAGATAGAATAAATCAGTTACTAGTAATGAGTTATTAAAACTGTTATGTTTAGAAATGTGTTCTAAAAATCTTCTCACCGTTAAACAGAAATTGGGGAAAAAAATAAACAAGGGATCTAATAATTCAGGGGAGCTAATTCTGACTTCAACTGTCGGTTTCATATATGCGCATATATCCTCATATAGGTTCTTTCCATGTGGGTTAACAGTTCTTTAGAGCATGGGGTTTTATTTAGGCTTAATATAAATGATAAAGTAACTAAAATGAAAACAATGATACGTGTTATTTTTAACTTATTAATTAGACATAGTTTTGATTGTAGAAGGCCGTGTTCATTCACACAGAGACACGGTAAGTTCATGTTGCACCTCATTTCAGATGCTTGGATTTCTAGGGCACATTTTAACTTGCATGAGATGAAGAAAGGGAGCTCTTATACAAAGCAGTCTTTTCTGAGTTTGTCAGCCATGTTGGGAATTCATGCTCTCAGGCAACATCAACCTTCTTGTATTGAGCAAGCCTGAGCTTTTGTCCTTTTATCAAGATGTCACAACATACGGTGCGAAAACCACAGAAGTGCCCTTTAGGGCTGGAAAACCCAGTAATAAGTATGGGCCTGAGGCTTTTTATGGCATGCATTATTTTGCAATTGTTTTTTTCTTTTTGCCTCAATATGGTCCAGGCTGGAGCCAATAGTTCAGGCCAAGTGAATCAGTCTATTTTAGGCTTTCTGTTGTCAACCGAAAAAAAAAAGGTATCTTTGAGTTAGATCATTGGAAACTGAATTTCAGATGCTAGTGACTTCATTACTGTCTTTAACCACATCCCCTCTCCTCCGGTCCCAAAAAAGCTTCTTCCTTAAAAAAAGATGAAGTCTTTTTTTTTTAAGGGGAAGGAAATGTATCAGCGATGTTCTCACACCTTTCTGAGTTTTTTTTTTTTCTTGTGAGATACTGGCTTGATATACTTTAGGTAACTTAGCTAATATTATGAACAGCAATGCCAACCTAGCATTAAGAGAGCCATTATTTATATTAAAATCTAAACATTTAGAATGTATTAGATCACAAATTTGAAGAATACTAACAATTTCAGTTGCCGTCTTAAAGGAGACCTCCTGGAAGAAGAGACTGTAAAGTCTCAATGGGACTCGTCATGTCTAAATAAAGGATAAATATTATATTAGTACCTAAATGTAAAAAAAAAAAAAGGTATTGAAAAATTACTGCACCCATGTGTGACTGGCAGTTTCTGAAAGTGTGAAACAACTACGCTGTGTGTGTAATCGTTTTAATGTTATTTTAACAGTAATATACATTTATATGTTAATTAATTTATCACATCTTTAATATGATGTAAGCTGAAACTACTTAAAGTTGGAAAAAAAAACTGAAATATTTAAAACTTTTTTTTCTTTTCATTTCATTTATTTATAAAATAAATTAGCATATTTGAACAGTGTGTAGCGAGCTTGGGAGGTATTTAGGCTTAATATAAAGGATGAAGTAATTGAAAAAAAAGGAAAACAGTTAATTAGACATTGCTTTGATTGCAAATTATTTTTTTAAATTATCTTTTTACCTCAATGTGGTCCAAACTGGAGCCAATAGTTCAAGCCAAGTAAATCATTCCATTTTAAGCTCTCTGTTGTCAACTGCTGTTTCTGTTGTCGTAAAAATAATGTTTAGTGTTTAGTTTTAGTTTGCTAATGATCTCATTACTGTCTTTCACCACCCAAACCCCAAAAACACCCCCCAAAAAATGTTCTTCCTTAAGAAAAGATGGTGTCTTTTTTTTAAGTAGAAGGAAATGTATCACAGCCATGGTGTCACATTTCTCTGAATTTTCTTTTTCTAGTAAGATACTGGCTTGATATAATAGAAGGAACTTAGCTGACATTATAAACAATATTGACAACTAGACTTACAAGATAAAGTGTTAAGAGAGTCATTATTTAAATTAAAATCTAAACGTTTAAGATGTGGTAAATCACATATTGAAAGAATACTAACCTAACCATTTCAGTTCCCTTTGACAAATCAATGAAAACTAAAACTTTCTTCAAAATATCACATGCTTTACAGAAGAATTAAGGACATATACACACTGTAAAAAATCCAACTTGACAAATGTTGAAATTGCTTGATTTTTTTTGTTGGTTCAGCAAAAATCTGTAAAAAAGTCTGTAAAACTACATTTAACACATTCAATCAACTTAAACAAAGATTTTATTCATTAAGTTAAAAAGATGAGTTTTGTGAGCAACACTTTGCTAGTTCATTCAAAAAAGCATCTGCCAACTTGTTTTTTTGTGTTAAGTCAATCTCTGACTTTTTTAATGCAATGAATATACAAGTAGCATAACCTTTTGTTGATTGAAAAGGTTTCAAACATGTTAAATATTCTAAAAAAATTATCAATGGCAGTATAGAACCTTTTCCCAGAGATGGGTTGGGGCTGGAAGGGCATCCGCTGCGTAAAAACCTGCTGGATAAGTTGGCGGTTCATTCCGCTGTGGCGACCCCAGATTAATAAAGGGACTAAGCCAACAAGAAAATGAATGAATGAGTATAGAACCTTTTATGGTTTGTATTAAAAAGTAAATGCTGAGTGAGAATGCTATTATTATTATTATTATTATTATTATTAATACAATAATAAATATCGTTATTCTTCACATTGTTATTAAAAACAACAAAAAACACTACAATACTTATAGTAACTTTATTTGAAACTTTTCATTTGCAATTTAACTTTATTTGGTGCACATTTGCAGAAATAAGCTTGCACGCACATTATCATCTCGTGTTTATTCATTACCCTTTAAAAAAAGAAAGGCATACTTTGATATTCCAATATTTAAAAATAAACCACGCACTCAAAAATATGTTTCTCAAAGGATGATATAGCATCATTCTGTCTTGAGCTAAACCACGCCCTCGTTACGATGGTTGCGCTTACGTAACGTCAACGTCTCAGGCGGGAGAAATTGAAAGCATTGTACTTCGGTGGGGAAAGAGGCAAGCCGTGGAAGAGCAATCTAAATAGTAAGTGTGCAAAGATTGTAGTTCTTTGTTTAAGACACTTCATCTAAATTTGTCCTCCTAAATGTTCATCATATACGCGCAAAAATGTGTGCAGATGCGGCGCTTAGTGATTATTTACATAATCTCTCTTTGTTATGTGATAAGAGTGAATGAATATTTGTGTTGCCGTAAATCATATCCATGCCCTGGGTAGCAGGAAGTAATCGGCCCGAGCTCGGCTGCCTTTCGGCGCCTCCGGCTCCGACTCGGCATCAACGAGTGTTATACGGGCGGAGTGTGGCCCGCAGCTCGCTCGCGCACATGCGTTTGGGATGCAGCTGTAAACACTGGCCAGATTCCTGTTAACCCTATCTGGCCCGAGTCTGTCTCGGCTCGTATAAGGACTCGGCTTGTGTAACTGATGACAACCGATTAAATTCTTATTTTATCTAGTAATTTGTTAGCTCCACGTTTAATGATAATTTGAGAAAATATATATGGTACAACAGCAACAAAATAATAAAAACATTTAGTGTGGATGGTCGCAATGTTTAGATGCAAACAAAACAATATTATTTATAAATGGATTATATATATCATCTAGGGAAAACAGTGTAAAATGCGCTTATTTTCGAGATAGCACGCTTCCATGCAGACTGTTTTTTTAAGCAGAAGTTTGGTTTCATAAGAAACGCATGCGTGAGTCAACTCCTCATCCAAACTCCAATCCAGACGGTGGCGGTAATGTTCCAAAAGCTGGTTGCCAACCGCTATGATGATCACAAGAAGAAAAAGAAGTTTGGCGTTTCAAAACAGTGGATTCCGGTCAGAAAGGTAAGGTTTTTGCTGCTTGCATACTGTATACTTTGCGAATTTAATGCTTAAAACATTTTTACAGTGTTAGGTTATTCTTAAGTTATTGTTTAACTTGTTTATGCAGTGCATCAGTGATCGTTTACTGTTCTCTTTAAATTATCATTCTATTATTAAGAGAAATATATTAGTATGTGCTTTAATTTATATGTGTTAGCCTATGTGAATCAATTATATCTTATGTTCAAGTTGTAGTTTGCGCATGTAAAACTAAATTTCTTAAAGCAGATTTTGATGGGTTTTATTTTTTGGTTATTGACAGTTATACTTTCTGATTTAAATGAATGGGTATAAATGAATATTTTTTTGGTTAAGTCTTACTGTTCTTGTTTAACAAAGGTTAGTGAGGTCATTTTGTAGCACATCACAGAGACCAATAGCACATTCTTATGAACATGTGAATAGGCATGTTATAGTTGGGTGATTAAAGTCCATGCTGTAAACTGCTGATACATTTTCAACATAGATTGAGCTTTTCAGACTTTACATTACTAATTGCTTCACAAACAGCTGAAATGATTTATTGTTATTGGCTATCATCATCATCAAACATTTTCCACAATGGTAGGTTAATCTTCATGGGTACAGAATAATGCATGTGCTTGGCCATCTTACAAATCTATGTCTAAGATTCATAAGGCTGTCTCTCTGCATGAATCTCTGAATAAATCCTGTGTGCTGATTATTTACACCATAGGTATTATAGCCATTAATTAACTTTGATAGTATTTCAGGATTTTAACTTTTTGAGGGGAGGTTAACAACAATGTGATGTTTTATTATAGACACACATGAGGAAGCTCGACTCAGCTTGGCTTGCTGACAGATGAGGACGGTGATTGCCCGTCATACACCTAAAGAAAGAACAGGTTTGTTTGCAATTATTTTAAACACATACTGTCAACATTATGTCATTGATCTATTACACTGCCATTGTCATTGATCTAGTGTCCTGCACTATACTAAAATAATGTTTTGTTTTGTAAATGTATCTGATCAAGGGGCATTAAAGACACAACTATAGTGAACGTGATGAAGAAAAATTATTTGGAACAAAGAGGCTGGAGAAAAAACTGATATGAAGATTTCAGAAATTGATGCAGCACCGCAAGTACCATCACCACCAATGACTATGGCAGGATCCTTAAGAACACCATCAAGATGCACAGATGCTGTACATTCCAGTACACCTATGAACATTTACAGTCCTTGTTCAAGTGCAGTCGGAGATCAAGACAACTTATTGCAACTCGTCATGTCTTTGTAAGAATTCAAGACATCACTAAATTTGTAATGGCTTAATGCAGCTAGAAAGTAAAGATCAACTAGAGAATATCAGCAGTGTCTAACCCACTGTTGTATTTACACAAGTTGCATGAGAATAAGCAACAGGTTGATTTATACTAATTTGTTATTTTTCTTTTTTAGCACGACTGAAAAAAAGTTTTAAAATCATGTGACGTCATAAAGCAGCAACTGTGCCTGATTCTCACAAATCAGCAAAACCAAAACAGACGTGATGAAATTCCAGATGTAAACACATTTGACCTTTCTTTGTCCAAATTGATTTGGAAAAACTTGAAAATCAACTAAACGAGTAGCCCGAACAAATGAAGAAACTGGTAAGTTTCTTGCTTATTTCTAAGTGTTTTATGTTTATTTATTTATTTATATGTTTTTTTGCTTCGTAGGTAGCCTACTTTGGAATCATTGGTGTTTTCCACTAAGCAGTTTGGTGTGTCCCGGGAAAGCTTTTGGCTCACTTTTTGGCTGAACAAATTAACTGGAGCAGGGCAAACCAAAATGTGGCCTTTCATGCACTCTCCCTTACGACTGTCTAGTCAGTAAGTTGGTTTTAAATATACATTTCAGTACAATTAGGGGCTGTTCCATCTGTGTATTTCTTTGAATCATTAATCAAACGAACAAAACATCTATATATATAGTCCCATTTAGGTTGTACTTATATGAGAGCAAGCATCTTTCTTTTTTCATTTGTACTTTTTCACTACTAATTGTTTGTTTATCTTTTAATCACAGATGTAGTGAGGAGAAATGTCCATACCACATCACTGATAAAGAAGTGGAAAAATGCATTACAAGGTGGCTACAACGTGCTCCTGACAGGGCTGGAGGAAGGAGGGAAGAAGAGAAAGCTAATGTGTCAAATGTCTACATCAATAATTTATTTTTTAAACAACATTTTAAGTGTATTAAGATGTTCCCTGATACTTGGGTAATTTGTTTCTTTTATTTGCAATTTTATATATATATATATATATATATATATATATATATATATATATATATATATATATATATATATATATATATATATATATAAAATGACAATATGCTAAATTCTGAAAAAGCATCTTAATACATTTTTAATTAACATAATATAATAAAAAATATTAATAAAAAATTGCACAAGACATATAAAGATATACAAGTCAAATTTTATATATATATATATATATATATATATATATATATATATATATATATATATATAATCATCTCACTCATTTAAATGTATTATGTTTTATTTATTAAAAATGTTTCTTAAGAATTCTGCAGTTCTTTTTACAATTTTGACTTGTATATTTTACATATTGTCATGGGTATTTGTAAGATGTTTCTTACATATGCTAAATTCTGAAAAAGCATCTTAATACATTTTTAATTAACATAATATAATAAAAATATTAATAACAAATTGCACAAGACATATAAAGATATACAAGTCAAATTATATATATATATATATATATATATATATATATATATATATATATATATAATCATCTCACTCATTTAAATGTATTATTATGTTTTATTTATTACATTTATTAAAAATGTTTCTTAAGAATTCTGCAGTTCTTTTTACATTTTTGACTTGTATATTTTACATATTGTCATGGGTATTTGTAAGATGTTTCTTGCTATATCTTAAATTGGTTTCTATATTCAGGTTTATATAAAATTAAGCTGTTTTAAGATGTGTTTTGTACAATTTATAATTCAAGTCTATTGGGAAAACAGGGTTGTTTTAAAAACTTCTGTGTATGTGTGCAATTTCAGATTTTGTCTTTAAATCTTCCTGTGTGTCTTTATTGTGTAGTTTTATTATTACTTGTGCACTACAAAATATTTTATTCAAGTTTAGTATTATTTGTTTATTGCAATCAATAAATGTTTATTATTATTTATTTTGTCCTTTGTTTGATAATTTTTGTTATTGGATATGTATGCTGTTTGCATTTTATTCAAAGGTTGAACGCAGTGCCTACACTTTGCCTTTACATTATGGCCTGCGTTTGCTGGTATATAAATGCAAATGGTTGTAATACCATGTATCAAGTACCAATATAATACCAAAAGGTTTTATATCAAGGTATATTGAGTTGCGCCAGCTCCGGGCTGCAGCGCACATTACTCACGGGCCGATTCTGGCTCGGATGCGGCAGCGAATCTAGCTGGAACTGGCCCAAGTGTATTTTACTATCTAGGGTGGCTCTTAAAGTGACAGCGCGTATATTCCAACTGCTTATTATTATATTAAGCAAACAAAATCAAATCAAAACCAAAATAATAGTAATAAATCGTTCATTTTGAACTGAAGGTGTATACAGTGGAACACTTATTACTAAAGTAAGATCCTTTACTGGCAGTTTTAATATCATATTTATCCATGACCAGCCAAGGTACTAGCACAAAACATGTAATTATGCAAGTATAGATTTTGAAATGAATTACAACAAATACTAAGATTTATATCTCAAGGCAACTAGTAATTCAGATTGATTGCTCTAATTGCCCTGCTGGAAAAAAAAAAAAAAAAAAAAACAGCATATGCTGGGAAGGTATATGTTTTGATGCTGGTATGCTGGTCTTGCTTGTTTTAATGCTGGTTTTGCTGGTCTTAATGTTGGTTTTGCTGGTCTCAATGCTGGTCCTAATGCTGGTTTCAATGTTGGTCTTGCTGGTCTCAATGCTGGTCAGGAGCAGCACTTAGACCAGCAAAACCAGCACTGAAACCAGCAAGACCAGCATTGAGACAAGCAAAACCAGCATTGAGACCAGCATCAAAACATACCTTACCAGCTTACGCTGTTTTTTCAGCAGGGTGTTGTGAATAATTTATGGGATATTCTAAGGTTATTAAAATTGATAGTGTTAGGTAGTCTCAGAGATGTGCTGTAATTGTTATATATTTAATATAATTGTTTCCTTTTCATGTGATTAATTTGACTTAGTGTTTGTGTTTTTTTTTTTTTTTTTTACAGATACACTACCTCGTTTTTGTACTTTAGTGAAGAACCGCAAGAAAATGAATGTTTTGGTAAAATGTATGTCTTTTTTTGCCATGTGTGTTTACTCCGATAACATTTTATTTATTAGTACTAATTTCCAGTTGTATTTTTTTGGTTCATTTAACTTCTGTAGTTTCAGACCATTCAGACAAGAAATGTTCAGTCAGCAGAACTTAAAAAAACAGAGCCATGTGTGTTTGCTCGGATAACATCTAATTTCTTAGTACTAATTTCCTTTTGTATTTTCTTCTTCTCTCAACTTCTGTCATTTTTGGCCATCCAGACAAGAAATGTTCAGTTAACACAACTTTTGCTCTGGTAACATATAATTTCTTAGTACTAATTTCCTTTTGTATTTTCTTGTTCACTCAACTTCTGTCATTTCAGGCCATCCAGACAAGAAATGTTCAGTTAACACAACTTTTGCTCTGGTAACATATAATTTCTTAGTACTAATTTCCTTTTGTTTTTTCTTGTTCACTCAACTTCTGTCATTTCAGTCCTGCAGACAAGAAATGTTCAGTTTGCACAACTTAAAAATATTTGTTGTGCTGCAGGTGCAGGTTTCCAGAAAACTACTAATGTTAAGTTGACTCAACTAGACATTTTTTGTTTCACTGACAAATTATTTTCAGTCAGTGTAGCTGATGTTTTCAAAAGTTGAGTAAACAAGAAAAAACAGAAGGAAATTAGTACTAAGATTTTTTTTGTTGAACTGGCTTAAAATTTTTTACAGTGCAGGAATAAAGTATGTATATACATATACAGGAATAAAACACCAACTATTCCAGTATATGTTTTAAGCATGCAGCGGATGCCTTTTGAGCCGCAATCCAGTACTGGGAAATATCCATACACTCTCACATTCACACACATACACTACAGCCAATTAGTTTTTACAATTCATTTATAGCACTTTTTTTTTTTTTCTGGACTGTGAAGGAAACCGAAGCAACTAGAGGAAACCCACACGACCACGGGAAAAACATGCAAACTCCAAACAAAAAATACCAACTGGTCCAGCCAGATCTCGAACCAGCAACCTTCTTGCAAAAGTGCTAACCACTGAGCCATCGTGTCACCTTCAAATCCGATTTCAAATCTGTTTATTTTAATTAACCTGTAAATCTTCTATCACTGTTTTCTCTCAAACTCTATATATAAATCTCACAATAGGAGGGAGGTTGCAATGGGTGTGAAGACAAGAAGTTTCATACCCAGTAACTGCATAATTTCTAAAATAAGTAGTTCCTTATTTTGAGAAATGTGTCCAGTACAAGAAACACAAACGTTGCCTCATACTGCACTAAAACCATACACAAAAACCAAGCTGAAAAAGCTGAAATCACAACAGTTTGGAGGGAACGGGTCCATTTATGGCAGAGCACAGAGCATTTTCTGTTCCCTCCTCTTGTTTTCATAGCACAGTTCTGATACATTTCATTAGAATGACTCATGAGTTGCAGTGGTGACTGGTTAGGAAGGGCCTGGACTATATTTGGATCCAGAGGCAGTCTGCTTTATTTTTCATTAGGGGAGCTGCACGTAAATCCAACACCCTTGTGTTTCCAAAGCACACAGTGTTCAGTTGTTCAGTCCTGCTGATTCTAAAGGGTCCAATCGGAGGACAAAACGTCAGGCTGGGAGAGGGGGATCTTGCCTCAGCTTTAGGATGTTTAGGGCAGGGTGTGAATAACCGCAATAACAGAAGTCTTCACCTCAAGCTATGAGACATCACGGATGATGAGTCCATCCAGTACAACACAAGCCCCGTCTGGCAGAGGATTACTCAAAAATGTCAAAAATCTGTGTCTGTTGAACTCTCACCAAAACAGCTATCACAGTTCAAACAGTGAACGCTTGCATGGTTAGAGATCTTTTAGTTTCACTTGGTTAATTAAGAGAAGTTCAAGTTTTGAACAAGCCCGAAATAAACATTCAGTTCTGCATTTTTTTATTTTTCCACGCATGAGAGATTAATCAAACAGTTCTTTTTTGGTTAATTTTGTGTCATTCATCTATTAAGTAATTATTAGAATAATTGTCGATCTTTTCTAATTATTAAATTAATTAAAAATAATTATTAGCATTCATTTTATTAAGTTTTAAGAATTGTAGGTAACTAAGCCTGTTCACTGAACAAAAATTAAATATACTACCCAAGATTACAGCTATTACCTTTTTTTCCATCTTTCAGCATAATGAAATAATTTATATTTTACTGCTTTTCAGTCTAAATGGATAACAGTTTCATAAACTACTATAAATAATAATAATTATATAAATAATATTTTATTAATATCATAATAACTAATTCCTCTTAAAGGGGCAGTTCGCCCAAAATTTGAATACCTTCATTATTAAATAAAAATTTCACTCTTCATTTGTTCAAAACCTACTCGAGATTTTTTTTTTTTCTGTTGGACACATAAGAAGCAATTTTGATATGCTGGTTATTGCACCCATTGACTAACATCACCTTTTTGGTAACACTTTACTTGAAGGGGGTTTCTTAAGACTGTTATGAAACATTTGTAATCATGTGAATGAGATTTTATTCATGCTTATGACCAGTGCTGGGGAAAGTTACTTTAGAAATGAATGCATTACAATATTGAGTTATTCCCCAAAATAATAACTTGTTGCGTTACTTATTTACTTTTTTATGGTAAGTGATGCGCAAGTTACTTTTGAGTTAATTTTCTTACCTGGCTGTGGTTTGATCTGATTTGGGGGGGGTTCTTCCTATTTTTAAAAAAAAAGATGACCTCTGCAATTAACAACATACTGTATAACCATCATTTACCTAAAAAAAAAACAAAAACAAAAAAAAAACATAAAATTTAATAATGCTGTCTTTAGAGAACTTCCTGACTCTAGAGCTATACATGATGTATATACAGATTAATGAAAGTTTCAAGCAATGCTACTTTTTGTCTTATAAAAAAAAGCACTGTCCATTCAGATAATCCCCTTTTCCTTTTCTTCCATGTCTGAAAAATAATAAGAATATTCCCAAGGCTCTGCCATCTTTCTTTCTGCCTGTTCTTGCATTCTCTCACTGCATGCGGGAGTCAACATGACCACAATTATTTTCATTCAGCAATTTATTATTTTAAAGCAAATGAACTAAACTAAAAAGTAACTCACATGACACGTTTAAAAAAGTAACTCAGATAATATTACTTAATTTTAAAAAGTAATGCATTACTTTAGTCGTATGCATTACTTTATTACTTTACTTGTAATGCGTCACCACCAACACTGTCCATGACAACTGTGTCATTAGCCCAGTTATGTCATCTTAAATGTAAAGATGATATTGCTTGGGATAAATTTGTTCATATAAAATAGTGGTCACACTTTACAGTAAGGTATCATTGGTTAATGTATTTACTAACATTTACTAATACATTATTAAGATCCAATTTTTTTGCAAGTTAACATTAGTTAATGCAACTTGAGTAACATGAACTAACAACGAACAACTGCATTTTCATTAACTGATGTTAACTAACATGGATATATACTGTAATAAATGTATTGTTCATTGTTTGTTCATGTTAGTAATTGCATTAACTAACATGAACTAATACGACCTTATTGTAAAGTGTTAGCCAAGTAGTCATAACAAACAATGTCATCTTTGATTTAAAATGTCATAATTGAGCGAATGACAATTAATAACATTTCATATAAGCTTGCATATAATTTAACTTACATTCAATGATGTGTGTCATGTTATAACTATAAAGGTTTCATGACGGTCTTATGAAAACCAACTTCATGTAAAGTGTTACCTTATTTTTTCCCCTACTATGGAAGTCAATAGATACCGTCAACCATCATTTTTATTTAAAATATCTTTTATTGTCTTTGTTTAAAACCACATGAGGGAGGGTAAATGTCGAGGCAATTTTCATGGTTAACTACTATATGCCTTTAACTTTAGTTCCTCAGAAAGATTCCATCCAAACTAAAAGCTTGTAGTGGGCACTATGTAAACACAGTGACACATTTTCCCCTCCCTCCGCTCAATGACATCACAGAGACGCAGAGTTTATAAACTAACCACAAGAATGCAGTGTGTCAGGCGAAAGAGCTGCGAGCAGACAGAGGCTCTTTCTTATAGAGTTTAGCCCAGGAAAAAGACTCAGAAACAGAGCGACTCGACTCCTCCTCTCCCTCTCACTCTCTCTTACACACATACAGGCTCCAGGTACAGCAGTGAGTGTGTCCTGCGTGACATCCATGCTGAACAGCAGATTGTGTGGCTGAAACCAGGGTTATGTGATGCCCGCAGAGACGTCTGGACTGACCCTGATCAGAGCCGGTAAGGTTTAACGCTTCTGGGCTGAGAAATGATGGATTGCTGGCCTGATGAGCATCTGTTTGTCACATGTGGCATGGCTGAGAAGAGCTAACTCAATTCAGGCCATATGCCCCTGTAACTTCTGAGCTCCTCCGGCATCCTGACTGATGCTCTGCGTAATGGAGAAGCCTGTGGACATGCTGAGAAATATGTCTTTTTCTGATTCTGATCTACAGCACATGTGCATTCTGCGCTGGGACTTGCTCAACTGCGTTCCCAGATCTGACTGATATTGCTGTTGACCTTTTGCAGATTGGTCCTGGCAAAGATGTGGCAGAGCTCATTTTGTTTAGATGGCCGCTCGGAATTTGAAGTCGGAAAAATATATTGGCAAAGTGGGAAGGCAGGAGATACAAATCATTCATGAATATAAACCGGGCAGCGTAAATGAAGGGCAGGTGGAGGCTTATATGGTCGCTTTAAAAGTCCTCCGCTTTTGTAAATATTTCCATAATGGGTCAGGCGTATAAGGCAAGTGTTTGAGCTTAAGACAGATGCTTTAGGTTTTGTTTAGCACCGAGCTTCCAACATGAAACTGAGCATAATAAATCCACAGCTTTCTCGTGCTCGCCCTCTTTCTCGCAGACACATTTTTGTGCCCTGTGGGCCTGTGCTGTATTTAGACAGTGTCCTCTCTTGTGTGAGGTTAATCATGTCCCGGTGTTTGTCTTTGCTAAATGTGTTCAATTTGGTTGTGAGCCTCAGAAACAAAATGACGAGCTAAGCTCCTAACAGATTGGGGTTTTGTGATTCAGGAGCTTTGGTTGAAAACAGATTATTGTTTATATGATTGAACAAAAATAATGCAATTTAAGTTGATTAAAGGGATAGTTTTTCCAAAAATGAAAATTCTGTCACCATGTGTTTCAAACCTGTTTGAGTTTGTTGAACACACTATATATACTGAAGAACTGAAGCCATTGACTTCCATAGTCAGTTTTGTTGCTAATATGCACAGAAGTGTTTCTTGCCATACTGATAAACTTTTGCTGAACGGTTAATGTGACTTTTTCCAATTTTATTTATTTATTTTTTTTACACTATCAATGTTATAATGTAGTTAAATATAATCAGTTAAATAGACTTCTGCATTTATTTAGTTCAATTATAAAACAAGATGAAAAGCCATTTAAACGCACGTTCCCATCAGCATTATTAGCACAGAAACTCCATTGAATATTAGAGTAAAATAAATGTTCATATTTTAAAGACATGACAGGGGAGTATGTAATTTAATGCAGTGCTTCTTGTACATTCTGAGACCCACTTTCTACCGTATATTTATCAGACAGTGAAGATTGCTGATTTTAAAGAAAACAGACCTTAAACTTGCTGATTTTGTAATGGCATACAGTTGCGTTTGACCCAGGTTAGTGAAAAATTCTAAGTCGATCTGCATATACCCTATTAGACCATGTTTAAAAAACTGCTGATATCAAGATGTAGTAATTGGTGTACTGTTTTATTTGTTATGTCATTTATCATGTTTTTAATATTAAATAATTCATTAAACAATGCCCACACTTTTGACAAAGGAATATGGATTAACCCATTTAATTAAATTTTTTGCTAATTAAGCTTAATCGGGTTAAGAGTGTGCTATTAAACGCTTGAGACAGCTGCAAGTTTAGAAAACACATGCAAAAAGAAAAACACTAACAAATTGACAACACACACACACATGCACATTCTCACAAGAAATGCACCACAAAAAGTGCAGACCACAATGAAAGTGTCAGGCAACCCCAAAAAGTGCTTATACACCACTGGTCAAAAGTTTAGGGTCAGGTTTTTTTTTTTTTTTTTGTATTATTATTTTATTTTTTTTTATTAATATTAATAAAATTATTCTGTTCATCAACATGGCATTTATTAATTGTAAAAAATAAATTAATTTAGTTTAATTCTTATTTATTAAATATTTATTAATTTCGGATTGTATGTAGTTTCAAATGAAATTCTCCAGTCATTCTTGCTTTTATGACAATAAATAATAATAATATTAACAATCATATTAACAATAACAGTAATAATTAATATTAGAGGGATTTCTGACTCTGAAGACAGAAGCAATGAAAATTCACTGGAATAAAGTATTAATTTAAATAATAAACTAGTTTTGAACAGTTATTTTATAGTGCCATAACATTTCACAATTTTACAGTTTGTACTAAATTTTGATTAAATAAATGCAGCCTGGGTGAGCAGGAGGAGCTTATTTTAAAACATTTAAAATTCAGACTGTCCCAAACATTTGACCAGTAGTTTGGACTGTGTCTTTGGACTGTGGTGAAACCTGAAGGAAACCCATGCAAACATGCAATCTCCACACAGAAATGCCAACTGGCCCAGCTGGGACTCGATTAGGTGACCTTCTTGCTGTGAGGCGACAGTGTTAACCACTGCCTTTTCCTGAATCATCATTTTTGAATGAATTGTTCCTGTCTATACATTTTTTATAACATGCTAATCAACACCTACTACCGTAACAATGTAAATTTTCTACATTTGAAGCTGCAAGTTATACCATATTCATACTAGATGCCATATGGTGTCAAGGTGATTTGAAAATGACAGCTGTCAGAAAGCAAGAATCAGTTGCTTTATCTGGTATAATGTATTTAAATGGGGGACAAATGACTCCCTGTCTGAGATGATTCACAACGTCCTGACAGAAACAGGATGTTTGCTAGCATGTCAGTCACTAGTTCTACCTTACACATGCATCACTGTAAATGGCGATTGAGAATTGATCAGGAAGCATATTTTAATCATGAAACATCAAAAAAATAAAAATAAAATGAGGGCCAAAATAACATAATCTGACACGGTGACTAAAAATATTTTGCAGTTTGAACCTGACATTACTTCAAAAGCACTAGTTTAATTCCTACCATAGAAACAGTAGAGTAATTCTGTGTCAGAAAAGAAAGACAGAAATAATTATCATTGTGGTTGAAAAGGCCGAAGCTGTTTCATAACTCTACTTGACATCTTCTCTCCTCAGATCAGGGGCTTGTCAAGAGTTTAAGATCCTCTAATGATTAATTGTTCAGCTCTAAGAGCATTTCTGCAGCGATGCCATAGAAGAACCATTTTGGGTTCCTCAAAGAATCTTTCAATGAACATTTTGTTCACTCATTTATTTATTCATTCATTTTCCTTCTGCTTAGTCTCTTTATTCATCAGGGGTCTCCACAGTGGAATGAACCGCTAACTTATTCAGAATATGTTTTACACAGTGGATTCCCTTCCAGCTGCAACCTAGTACCGAGAAACCCCATAAACATTCATATTCACACATATGCACTACAGACAGTTTAGTTTATTTAATTCACCGATAGCACATGCCTTTGGACTGGGGACGAGACTGTGGACCATGTGAACGGGGAGAATTTGCAAACAGAAATGCCAACTGACACAGCCAGTACTTGGACCAGCGACCTTCTTACTGTGAGGTGACAGTGCTAACCACTGAGTCACCATGTCGCCCAATAAACATTTCATAAAAGATTTTATTTATTTTTTTCATTTCAAAGAACATGAATGATCTACGAAGCATGATGAAGCTTTTGTCCAATGGAAAAGTTAAATGTTGTCCGTGGAATCAGATTTAAATGAGTGTGGTTCAATCTAACAGCCTCTTGAAAACATTGGGAGGAATTTGATTCGATGTGTACAGCAGCATGTCTTTGCATGTAACCGATGTTGTCAGTGAAATCGGGAGCTCCATCCTGGCTTTGTGTGTAGCAGAGCGAGTCTTCCTGTTTAACATTCCTCTGTGGATCTGAGAATTACTTAAAGTGATTGTTCTTCTTCAGAAGGCTCGTGCTGAGGAGGTGAAGGATAAGAGTGAAAACGTAGAGCCGAGCACTCTTTAAATCTTACGCAAGCTTGCAGCTAAAACTTCAAAATAGGAAACACGATATGAAGCCTTTCAGCACAAAGCGACTGTGAGATTTTTTTGAAATCGTCTGCTTTTGAGAAGAGAGCTGCCTCTTTGTACAGAGGTGTTTCTCGTATTTAAGAAATTCTGCTGCACCAACAGATTTCCTGTTGTGAAAGTGTATGCAGGAAGCAGGCCAAACACATCACACATATGAATCATGCAGACAAAACAACATGCTGAGGCTTCAGAAAGTCTGTTCAACAACAATAAGGAAACAGTTTATTTGGTTTGATCAGTGTCTTGGTTAATTTGTGAATTAAAAGATCATATAAATTGTTGGTTAGATATGATACTTTGTATTATGTTGCTTCATGCGTTTATTCAGACTTAATACATTTAAGTGTCACATATTACATGTTATCTTTCACTTTCAGTCTACATATAATGCATCTATTTTCAAGGCTGTTTTCTCAAATTGCTTTTTTTCATGTGCACTGAGCCACAGATTTCCATTTCAGCAGCATTTACACACACACACACACACACACACACACACACACTCACACCAGACTTTACGGTTTTATTGTATTCTGACACAGTGCTTTCTTTGTAAATCAGAGCTGCACTTAAGCCCGAAATTATTCATATTATATTATCCAATATATAATATTCATATAATCAAAATCATAATTCCGGCTTCACTGTATATCAATTTATTTCATTTTATTTATTTATTGTGATTTTGCAATGCAGAGTGTTAAAAAGAGATATTCAAAAACCTCTCTCTAACTACATTTAACGTGTATGTATTAACAAGACTATGTATGCAGCATGATATTGCATACACTGATAAAAATGATTCATTGGACTTACTAAATTTAAAGGTACTGTGAGTGATAGCAAACAATTTATATGGACTGGATTTAAACAGATTTAGTTGCACATTAGTAAATTCAATTTGTTTGTTTTAAATCAAGCCCATATAAATTGTTTGCAATCACTTACCCTAAACTTTAGTAAATCCAATGAATAATTTTTTTTCAGTGTACAGTTGAAGTCAGAATTATAAGCCCCCCTTCAAATTTTTTTTAGAAGTGTCTTAAAAAATATCTAGTCAAATATTATTTACTGTCATCATGGCAAAGATAAAATAAATCAGTAATTAGAGATGAGATATTAAAACTATTATGTTTAGAAATGTGCTGAAAACATCTTTTCTCTGTTAAACTGAAATTGGGGAAAAAAATAAACAGGGAGGCTAATAATTTAGGGGGATAATAATTATGACTTCAACTGTATGTATTCAGAATAAGAGTCATTGGTGTATTAAAACATAATATAAAAAAAGATTATTGATGTACTTTGATTAATGATCATGTAAAGTTTGTATATCCTTTAATGTCTTGCCTTAAACATAATTTCTATAGTTTTAAACCTAAAGAAATCCAAACTTCATTATTAAGCTTTGAAACTGTCATGAATTTGTTTCGAAAGATGATTAAGAGCTTGTAATAAAACTCACAAAGTCATACAATTAACAACCAAAAGCTTTATTTTGTTATATCACATTTAACATTAGTTTCAGAGCAGTTTCTAATGTTTAAAGTTTTACAGATGATCTTAATTCAAGGAATTTTATTCCATAATTAATTGATCCTAACTGGCTTAGTTGGCAAAGCATTGTTTAATAGCACAAAAAAGCCTGCATTTTAATAAAAGAGCAACATTTTACAGCATCTTTATATTTATTGGCATTTAATGAGTTTAATCTGACTGAATTTAAAACTTAAAGAACAAAAATGAACTTTATTGCATTCACAACATACACTTCTGTTGTTTGTCAGCTGTTATCTGGAATCTGTCACAGTGTATCTTTTTATCATTGCGGTATGTGTTTTGACATCTGTGTGTTTCTAGATGACTATACCAGTTCCTCTGTTCATTAAAATGATGTATTTTCTCTTGTTTTTTAATGTATATTCATCTTTTAATCTTTATTATATTGATAACGACAGGACAAATGAACAGATAATAATGGTAATAATTTAGGGCTGATAGTTGTTTTTGTTTTTTAATTACATTGTGGTGACTTCTAATTAATAGAAAATTATTTATAAATTAAAATAATTGCAAGCTAAATTTGCATAAGAAATTACCCTAGGGGTCATGTTAAATGCAAAAAGCATCATTCACAAAAAGTAGCTTTAGAAATAAATTATTAATTTGATTCAATATAGACTTGATTTCAAACATAATCTTTTTAGACAAAATTTAGTGCAGATGTATTTACAGAATATTAACTATATATTGTCCTTAACAATATCTTTAATGGAACACAAAAGAATGACATCCATAAAAAATAAATAAATGATTCTCTAGAATAGATTAATAATGTATAACAATGCTGAAAAATAATGAAAAAAATATATAATATGCTTTATTTTATTGGACTTTTATAGAGCGCAAAAAAGGTATTCAGGCCCACCTGGTTAAAGAGGTGGTTCTTTTTTTCTCCAAAAATGTAACCTTTTTACAGTCATTTGCCTCATTTTCTATTTAACTATGAAGTCCAGTATTTATAGTTTAAATAGCTACTGCATTTTAGTGACATTTTAAGAACTATCATAACCACACTTTTTAATGAAGGCTACCAAAACATTTCCGAAAAATTTAAGGTATATGACAAGTATTATTTCAACACTTTATTTTTATCATATATCGTTAGGAAAAAAGGAATCTATTAAGGAATCTGCTTTTTAAGGCTAAGTAACCTATTGTCATTTATAAATTAAATAACAAACTGGCCAGCACATTCAACTTTCCTCAGTCAGAATTTGGCCAATTGAATAATAAAAACATTAAACATAATAATAATAATAATAATAATAATAATAATAATAATAATAATAATAATAATAATAATGTTGTAGAGCTTCCCAAATTTTCTAGCCTTTCTTGTAAAAAAAGTACATTTGAAAATTCATGAATAACAACAAAAGCCTAATTAGTATTAAAATAACCTTTGCTTTATATGTAAAATGCTTTACATTTTACTTTGGTGCTTTACACCTTTTCATTTTTTCTTCAAAGACAGAGGTCCAAGATTTAGAATAAAAGTCTCCATTTAAAAACAATACAGTAGGTCAGTAGTGAAAGAGAACTTCACTCACATCAGAAGTCTTAAAACCTTCTTCGATAACCTATTTTCAACATTTATAATGGCAAAGCAGTCAAAATAGCATGAATGAGCTCATGCAAAGACAAATACTGGACCTTTGTCAGTAGAGGGTGGGTCTTTCGAACCACCCCAACCCCCCCTGGCTACGGGCCTGGAATTAATATGTAAATATTCAACACAAAATGATTTTTAAATCGAGTTTACATACATAAAACTTAATATATATCTTGACCATTCATTTGGATAGATTGATTTTAGACCTGCTTTGACTGGTTTATCTGTGCATTCATGATTCCAGCATGTCCTGCAACATTGATGTGAGTCTAAATACACAAGAGACATGAAGTCACTGGAGAATCTATAGCTGACTTAACTTCTGCTCTTTCTCTCTTTCTCTCTCTCTCTCTCTCTCTCTCTCTCTCTCTCTCTCTCTCTCTCTCTCTCCAGAAATGCCCTCATTCCATCACATCTGCGAGAGTCAGCGCAGCAGAGACTAAAATAGAGTTGGATTCTCCAGAGGGTCTGAAGCTGAGAGGAATCCACCCAGCATAAACACGACCCACCATCCTCAATCCTCACCAGATATCAATCGTCAGAAGTCCAAGAGAAACGGTTTACGAGCGATGCTTTGTTGTCAGAGCCCAAAGGCAAGGCGTTTCATGAGATGAACACTGTAGTTTGGGATTAAAGCAATAACCGTGCGTGCATGAGGATCCATCATACTACAACCAACTTGTGTGATATTTCTTCAAGATGGGACCTTCTGTGATGTCAGGAAACATTCAACAGGCCTGAATTACACTTAAACCGGACACTTTCTTGATCCTCAGATAATAATCTATGCTAATTACTGCTTTAATCGGATCTACGGTGGCTTTACATCTTAGAACGCATTGGATTTGATCTGGGAAGAACTCCCGCTCAACCATGAAGGAGGCGATCCTGCAGTTTCTGAATGATGTATGGAGCGTGGCTTCGGTCAAGCATGAGCAGGGTGTCTACAACACGGTTTGTCTTGTTGTTCTTCTGACTCTGCCGCTGGTTGTGCTCTTCACATCCGTGCTGGTCTGCTGTCACTGTTGTTGCTGTCGTAATGCTGGTGGATGCCGCTGCTGTGGACAGAAGGGTGAGACCTCGGTCACAAATGTGAAATCTGAAAAGAAGAAGAAAAAGAAAAACGGCGGCCAGAACAGCGAGGACTTGTGGATCTCTGTCAAAGCAGATCCCATGAGTAGTGACAGACTGGCACTCACTATGGTGTAACGTGTTGAGCAGTTTTCTATTTATTTATCCTTGTGGTACAAGTAAAGGTACAAATGTGGGTTTACTGAAATGTGCCTGAATGTAATAACTGTAGAGAGACGAAGTTCTGAAGTGAATGAATGCGTGGGAATATGCTGTATGATGTGTGTTTGGTCAATGAATGGTTTTCACAGTCCATGTTTGGTAAAAAGAAATACATATACAGTATGTGCAATACATAAGGCCTTTATTGCTGGCGTTTAACACATCATGACTAAACAAAGGTGGCCAATTTGATCATGTAAAAACCATGCCTTAGACTTATGGTTTCGGTTTGACTGGTTGACAATAGGGCTTGGCGATTTGGCCTTAAATCAAAATCTTGATTAATTGAACATGTTTAACTCGATTACAATTAATGAGCAATTATTTTTGGCTATAAATTTTTTTTTTCGCCCTCTCCGCATGACCTACACTCGTCAATGCTACCAAGCTGACCAATCGAAGAGCTTGCGCTATACGTTGTCGTGACGTATAGTTAAACATGGCGTCAGTCACGTGAGGGGTACGCGCAGAATTGCCACACATGGTAGGGATAATAATTTTAAAAATTGTACTGTAAAAATTTGATTGATTATAAGTTGTGAATGTCATTTTCATTTACTTTTCGATTAATCGTCCAGCCCTATTTGACAATAAAATTGGCACTTTTGTTCATGTGATCACATCTGTTCATTAACAGTTTTCCATTTATTTATGGTTGTGAATTGCATGATGGGACTTTTATCTCTGCTATGTCAACTTTTGATGTTGAAAATTCAACTCTACAGTTTAACAAAGGGACTTTCCTAGCAGGCACACAACATCATAAGATGTTAATATTAGGTACGATTCAGGTCATGATGTCAGGTGACCAAAATTCAATGTCTAGCCAGCATCTAAGTACAATGTTATTTTGACGTCCAAAAATGAAATCAAATTACCTTGATATTGGGTTTATTTTACAATGTGTTGGAAAGTGACCAAAATCCAACATCTGATAGACGTCATAGTGGTAACGTCTACACAACGTCACCGTGTAACATGATTAGACGTTGATATTTGGTTGATTTTAGGTTGGACCTTGGACCTTGGTTCTGATGTCAACTATATTTTCATTTCCAAACAAAATCCAACATCCCTATGACAATGGGGTACAATGTCACTATGAAGTCATGGTGATGTCCTGTGCCTGCAGGGTTTTATCAACATTTTAGTCATCTGAAATATAAAGTATAAGAAATAGTGTATAGACAAATAAGTCTGTAAAATAACGTACTGGCAGTTTATTACACAGGTTTTGTTGCGTAATATACAACACCAACTCAGACAATATATAAATTTAAACTATTAAAATGTTAATAAAAGTCTCTTTTTGGAACTTTTCAAGGTTAAAAGTCATTGGAGGAAAGATCAATGTTCCATATTGCAATTCAAAAGCATAAACAAGCAGGGAAAAATAAAATTTATAAAATCATCGACTACTAAATATGAAAAACTGCTAATTTACAGATATTTTTAGTGTGTAGGGCTGTTGAAGCTACAGTAAACATGACTTGGTGGTGCTAAAGCAAAAAACTCTCTAGCTGAGCACATATTATTAATGAGCAAGAAGATTCACTGAGCCAAGATTGCTGCATCTCAATTCGCATACTTTAAGAGTTCACACTTTTTGATATTGATTGACAAATGTTAGCAGGTTTGGCATGCTATCCTGGGAGAGAACCTTAAGCTCGGAGATAGTTGAGCACAGGGCTCCCGCCTGGTCAGTAGAGCATGTAAGGGAAGTACGAGATCAGGTGGTTCTCGAAAGCTCCCCGTGGTAAAGAAGGAAAGGAGGAGAATGGGTGGATGGAGGGTTTCTTCTGAAAACGAAGGTTAGGGAGTATTTCTAGCTAGACTACTTAAAGTGAGTTTGGATTAATCTGATTGGCTGTAGATGGGTGACCAGCTCCAGTCAATCATGTCACATGCTCCTCTCAAACTTAGTTTGAAAAACTTCACTTGTAAAACTTCACATATAAGCCCTAAAAATGTTACTTTTTTGTAAAGGGAAAATATATACTTTTGAGTGTGTAACAATAGAGTATGAACACTTTGGGACACACTGCTTTCTCATTAACAGATCATCGTGTTGCTTAGTTATGACCCCTAGCTGTCATATTTCATTTGCTACCTTATTGGAAAAGCAGCAGCAGGATAATCTGCAATTCACCAGTCTTTCATGCTGAGAAATCTCCTCAGGTGTTTGTATAATTATGCATTCAGACGTTAAAATCCAAACATGTCTTTGTATAAGCTCAGTATTGTTGTTGCAGATGAAATATAACACAGAAAACACAATATTTTCCAGTGGGCTAGATAATAATTAACAGTCATACAAACAACTTTACAAAAGCATCTCTACTTGGTCTTGCGTGTCCGCCATGTTTGCAGTTTATTTACACTTTTCACATGTTGTAGTTCTAATCGAATTTAAGTCCAACGTGCGATGTACTGTGAGCAATATCAGCAGTTAGAGTATGAACGGTTCTACACTTAAAACTTTTTCTGGAAATAGTAAACCATCCAGGAACATTTAACGTACACCTTTCAACATACTACGATTTGGGACATGCTATTTTATTTACAAATACTATTTAGGAAGGATAGTATGTGAATTGGGATGCAGCAGATGATTGTGGAGCTGCTTGTTCACACAAAGAGCTGTATGATAAACGTGACAGTGATTATAAAAATGCAGACAGAAGTGTGGAACAATCATTTCTTCATTGCTGGTGCTAAAGTGAACTATTAATGATTTACTTGCCAGTAAACAAATACCATGTGAGTAGATTTAACCAGCACATAAACACAGCCTCTTTCTTCTGTGTAACAAGCAAGTGTCAGAAGTTTAAAGTTGCACAGCGCCACTTGTGTAAAGGAGTATTCTTTATTTTTATTAAGCATCATCTAATATCAGGGAGTCATTTTGTACTTTCACTTTGTTCATCCCTAGTGAAAAACATCTGAGTTGACAATGTGCACGAGCAAAAATTAATGTGTGCATGAGCCTATACTCGTGGTTCTCAGTTCTGGTCCTTGGGCCCCCCTGGCCTGCACATTTTGTATGTTTTTCTTATTTGACACACAAGGATCAGTTCATGAATCTCTCTATTAACAAGCTCGTGATCTGAATCAGGTGTTTTAAGTAAGGAAGACATACAAAATGTGCCGCTCGGAGGGGCCTGAGGAATTGAGAACCACTGGCCTATATAGCCATGGCAAAAACTTTGATTTAAGAGGACATTTACACAAAATGCTTTTTTTATTTCAAAATTTGAAGTCAATATGCCTCTCTTTTTTATAAAAACATCAAATTTTCAAAATGACTTTTAAATAGCATTTCCTCATATTTTTATTCATTCCACTGACCTGTGTCTTGCAATATTAGCACTAAACCATTGCATGTTTATATGGTAAACAGTCTTCCAGTACAAGGATTTTTAATGCCAGCTTGAGAAGACACATTATGAACTACAATTTATTGGTCAACAGCATAATCTGAAATGAAGTCTGAAGCTGGCATTACTGTCCACATTTGTGTGCTCCAGCCAGTCTAGGTGTTAGTGGTTTTAGTGACTCATTTGGCAGGTTACACTGAAAGCTTTGTAGATTGCAAGATATGGCTTCATGAGTATTTATAGATGAGTCTTCAATGATTTATTCAAGAGTTTTCAAATTCATTCAGAAGTGAGACCTTTCTATGATTAACTTTTCACATTTGCATTACACAATCAGGGTGACATCATGGCTGAATGGTTAGCACTGTTGCCTCACAGTAAGAAGGTCACTGGTTCGAGTCCTGACTAGGCCAGTTGGCATTTCTGTGTGGAGTTTGTATGTTCTCCCGTGTTGGCGTGGGTTTCCTCCGGGTGCTCTGGTTTCTCCCACAGCTCAAAGACATGCACTATAGGTGAATTAAATAAACTAAATGGGCAGAAGTGTATGTGTGTGATTGTGAGAGCGTATGGATGTTTCCCAGTACTGGGTTGTAGCTGGAAGGGCATCCGCTGTGTAAATCATATGCTGGATAAGTTGGTGGTTCATTCTGCTGTGGTGACCCCTGATGAATAAAGGGATTTAGTAAGTAAAGTAACCAAAATCGAACGTCAAGCCAACATTTTAAACCAACGGCACACTGTAAAAGAAATCTGTTACTTTCCATTTTACAAAACGTAAAATACCAGACGTTAAATTACAGAAATTGCCTTAAATTTAAGTTTACGGCAAATTTCTGTAATTTACCATCTGTTATTTTACAATAAATGTTTGTAATTTGCCGGTCGTTATTTTACGTTTTTTCCAGCACCTCAGCTGCCGGAAAAAATAACAGATTTTTTTTCAAAAATAACTGTCATAGTGGTAACACCTACACAATGTCAAGGTGTAACATCAGATGTTGATATTTGGTTGACTTTAGGACGTCAGCCTGACGTTGGATTCTGACTTCGACCCGATTTTTATTTCCAAACAAAATGCAACATCCCCACGACATCGGGGTACAACATCAATCTGATGTTATGTTGACAGCCTGTGCTGGGAAATGACCACAGCTGTCTGCTTCTAGAGAAGATGACCCCATCACCATAAGCAGAATAATTGACTCCAAGTAGTTGAATTATTCAAAAGCAATGCACACCCAAATCATATCTCAAAGCAAAGTCCAGTATAAACATTACTGTTGTTTGTCAATGGCAGCTGTCACAGGCTTGACCATCCCATTTAACAATGTTCAGTTTTTACTTTGTAGACTTCGAAGACGATGCAGTTTGCAGCCTCTGAATTTAGACATGTAAGTTGAACTTCTTCCATATTAAAATCCTGTTTATAAGAGCTGCAAACATGTACCAGCAATATTTGAAACAAATGTGTGATGCTCGATTTACATTTCTAATCCGCTCAGATGTCAAAAACGTGTCAGATTTGTAAAGATGCTTGTAAAAGCTCCTCTTAAATTAAATAGAAAAGAAAAAAAAATGCATGCTGTGTTATACAAACGTCAAACTGATGCACTCAGTGGGTCACAGCCACTTGTCCTTCACTCCAATGCATTTAAAATGAGTTGCTTTAAATGGCTGGAGAAATTGATAGTTTCCTTCAAAAGTTTCTCTTTAAATGTATGCTCTTCTTCCTGCCATGATCTGACTGACATAAGCATTATTTACAGGGAGACTGTGTTGGATTTGAGGCTGATAAGGATGGGTTTACTAGAGAGTAGTGCAACAACTCAGTGACACTTGTCTTATAATCTCCTCCAATGCATTGAGAATGATTATACTGAGCTCAAACACACCATTATGATCAGGGTTGTGTGTAATTGGGCTAGCTGATAAACAAACTTTGATCTTTTTTTGCACTTTTCAGAAGCAGATATGTTTGCTGTGCCGTAATTAGATGTTTATGTGGGTACTTCAACACTTTCTGATTATGCATGTCAGAAAGTCGTGCATTAACTCTCGTCTTGCTCTTTTTTTCTCTCTTAAACTGTTGTGTTTGACTGCAATGCATTTCCATATTTCTGGTAAAGCAAAGCGCTGAATTATTCATTGCGTAATCAGTGAGGTTGGATCACACTTGCCCTTCATTGATTCGGGTTTCTGTTACAGCAGGATCAAAGGAGAACATTTTTCATTTGTTTGAACAATGAAGCTGTCGGGTTCTGTTTCCTCTGCTTTTGTTCAACAGAAGTGACAGCAAAGCTTTGATCAGCCCTGTTCTGCATGAAAATGACTGTCAGTTTGTGCGAATATGCTGAAGAAGCATTTTCCTACTCAAAGTCTGTTGCTATGCAGATTGATGCATGAATATTTTATTTTCAGCTGTCTTTTTTTTAAATGCCAAATTTAATAAAATTATTTTTTATATTTATTGTCTAGTATTAAGTATTTTTGACCTGTCAAGTTAATATGTTAATTAAACATATACGTTTATACAGATTTTTTATTTTTTATATTTTTGCAAGACAAATAGGTGCATGTGTGTGTGTATTCCCAGCCTGATCTCATGAGGAAACGTAAGTATTTCACAATTTGTCCGTTTAGTGGCTAATTTGTACAAATTTGTTCGAGTTCAGTCATACAAAATGTACAATTTAAAAAAGGAGGCATGCCACGCAACTCCACTCCTAACCCCAACTGTCATTAGATGATGAGCAAATCGTACTAAATTGTACGAATTAGATTGTACAAATTCATACGAATTAGCCATTAAATCAAAAAGTTACGAATTGCTGTGAGATTGCGTTAGTATTCCATATAAGTATATATAGGTTTATGTACTTTTAATTAATATTTGAGTTTTATATTCTTCCTTTTTTAATGTTTTATTAATTTTGCTTAGTGATTTTGTCATTTTATTGGAAAAAAAGGCTTGTTTTTTTCAACCTAAATTTGCAGTAGGTGCTAACCAATTAGCATAATATCTTTCAAATACAGTCCCTCCCCTGCCGTCCAAAGCCACACCTCCTAAAAAATCACACAAATGCGCACAATAAAGATGACAGAGACCCACTAGTGTGTCACAGGTTGTCATTGTTCAAACATGAACCAATGTGATGTGAAGATAAAAGCAACTTTACCTCAGTAAAGCAGGCTGGGCAGAATAGCGCTTTTTACTGATGTTTTCTTGTTAAACTAAATAAAAATCTACATTATCGATGCTGTAAAAGGTTCTTATGAAATCGAAAATAGTCACATCAATCTTTTGGTGGAAGATTTCAGTGGCTGAACAACACTTCTGTGCATATAACCCATTCGTAAAACACACTCTACATCAGCTTTGCGTGACTAAAATGCTTTTAAAACATAACATTACCTGTCTAAAAGAAATACTTCAGCCATGGTGTCATCCTTCCTCCAGCGTGCAAAAGAAACTCCAATATTGATTCAGTTTTGTTTTTACTGCAGTGACTGTCTCTGTCACCCAAAAGGTGGATCTGCATTACAAATCTACATTACATACTTATCAAAAATATGGCCCGACAATTTTTAATTAGATGACATTGTTTTAATCTAATGCCATACTGAGATTTAAAAAAAAAAAAAAAAAAAAAATATATATATATATATATATATATATATATATATATATATATATAAATACATTTAGATTATTTACTTTAATTATTACTATTGTCAACACGACAGTTGGGTTTGTTATCTTAATCATTTTTGTTGTTGTTGTTTTTGTTGTTGTTGTTGTTGTTGTTGAAATGTCCCAACATTTTTTTGGAGATTGTTTTTTTTTCTTGTTTCTTCTTAATGCTTTATTTTACTTCATGAAGTTAAACAATATTGCTAAACATGTATCATTGTTTAACTGGAGTTTTATTACAGGTTTTTACCACACTTGCTACACTTTTCAACACTAGTTTACAACACTTAAAATGATAGGTCTCACTACATACATCACAGGGCCTTAATTGCTGTGTTCTTGCATTTAAATGAAACATTTGGTACAATCCACTTATACGTGTTTTTGCATTGTGCTTATATTTTTTAAATTATCTTACAGTGGCCAAGAGAGCTTAGCATGCTACAATTTAAGAAAACAGGTGCAAACATCAGCAAATTGAGAAAAGATCTTCATCAGTTTGACAGCACACATGCTGCAAATCATCACAACACAAACATGCTGCGTTTTCACACAACGCAAACATTTAATATCTCATAACACAAAAAGAACAGAACACAACGGAACTGTTTCAAGGGACCCAAATATGTGATGGACGCCGTTGTGCCGGGACTATCGCCAAAGAGCTTAGGATTACCAAGTGGCAACACTCAATAGAACATTCCAGTGCAATAGCAGAGCCATTCCGCCATTTTGGAGTAAAAGCGAGCGGCCGTCCACTGGATCTTATTGCTGTTGCGATGGCAAGCTGCTGCTTTGTTTTTTATTTACGTATTTTAAAAGTGCATTAAAGCTGAGATACAACCTTAAAGACAACAATAAAACACATAATCACAATCACCAGCACTTTTAATAGTTTATTTCCCATTATATGCTTTTGTTGTATTAAAATTCTCTTTACAAAATGGCCGCCGTGCCATCTAGTAGCTGTTTTCCAAATCGCACTAGAGCGTCGTCTCGGTGATTCTAT
Source organism: Danio rerio (assembly GCF_052040795.2). Lineage (NCBI taxonomy): Eukaryota > Metazoa > Chordata > Actinopteri > Cypriniformes > Danionidae > Danio > Danio rerio. The sequence goes on from NC_141022.1 coordinate 38,861,853, forward strand.
GCTCTATATTGCTCAGTGAAGTTGTCGATGATCTTTAAAAGGCAATTTTTTGTTTGTTTATTTTAATATCCAGCCTTAATATTTAATTTAGTCTTTAGCCTTAATAACCATAACTTAAATATCCAAACCTGTCACGTTTTAGGGTCCTCTTGAAACATTTCCATTGTGTTGTAACAAAATGCAGCGTGTTTTTGTAAAATGTTTGCATTGTGAGAAAATGCAGTGCGTTTCATTAATTGTTTGCATTGTGAGAAAATACAGCACGTTTTTTAAAGATGTGTTCGCGTTGTGGAGATTTTTCAACACTTGTGCTGTCAAACTGATCTTTTCTCAATTTGCTGCCATTTTTTGTAATTGCACGTTTTCTTAAATTGCAGTCTGTTAAGCTCTCTCGGCCACCGTATGATCTGCATGTAAATCCATTTGTAAATGATTTTCATAAATACACTGTTGACCCTTCCTTTCCACCTTAACCCACACATGCAGTGCAATACAATATGAACAGGGATCTTTCAAATAGGACCAAATATTTAACATAATATCTAACAATTTTCATAGAAAGAGGGTTTGAAATGCATTGAAAGTTGGTTAATTTCAACACCATCTCACAGCAATTAGTAACTTTTTCATTTAGTGCAGTGGTGGCCAAACCTTTTTCGTATGAATATCATCGAGAGCAATATTATTTCATAATATTTAAAAATAAATAGAAAACATTACTTTTAATCATATTAACTAACACACTATAACTTTTTAAATGATAACTTGTTGCAATTAAAACATAATCAAATTTATAACACAGTGGAGTTTAATGCAGCATGCACTAGTCAAGCCGAATCTGCCTTTGCCTTGATTCCCTCACCAAAGTCTCTGCATTTTCCTCTATCCATCAGTGACAGTATATACATTTTAAACTAAATCACAGAAATTTAATTGAAACATTTAATTTCACTTAGACTTTTTGTAGCTTAACAATAAAACAAACAAATAAAACATTATATTAAATTTGAATTTACAATCTCTAAACCATCCCCATCATTCTCGCTCTATTCTCAGATGGAATGACAGGTTAAATCAAAGGATATCATGGGCCAACTTTGACCGGCGGGCCTAGTTTGGGCATCTCTGATTTAGTGGTTAATCCATATTCATTTTTATGATTATCTCATCCCCCAATGAGGGGTGAGGTGGGTGGCATGTTGTCTTTCGAGTGTAAAATTGCACAATTTAATACAAATGAAATCATATTTGTACAAATACATGTAAAATAGGCACATTTCCTTGAGATCAGGCTGATTTATTTGATTCAAAGTGTGTTTTTACATTGTAATATGATTTGAAAAAAGTCATGACAACAAATGTTTCATGCTATTTTAAGTTATTTGAAAAGGTTAGTCAGGATGAATGTAATATATTTTTAGTTTGACTGGAGTAGGTTGAGATGACCAGAAAGGTTCATTTGATTCAACTTAAAATATTTGGACAGCAAGACTTTTTTTACATTGTAAAACATGAAAGGAAGAACCTACAGACCCATAATACAATATAAGCCAAGTGTGAATTTGTACGTTTATGAGGGGGGAAACATTTTACCCACTCTATTGCTGCAGTTTTTCCATCCCAGTACAGTGGTGGGATCCGGAGGCTGAAAAGGAAACTCTGACCCTCCACCCAGACAGAGCTTGTTTTGTCTCATGCTTCAGCTCACAGTAATGCAGCAGAAGAAACAGAACAAACCCCATTCAAAACAGTGTTTCAGCCATGGACTGATGAGGGGAAAATGAAGCTCGCTAAGCTGCAGGCTCAACACATGCCACTTTTGCAAAGGCAAGTGAAAGGCTCAAAGATTCTCTATATATTTTTGGTGCTTTTGCACATTTCTTTAGGCTGTGTTTTGCTTGTTAGAAACTTTCTGATGCCTGGAGACCCGATGAAGAGCTGATGCTGAGCTCCTGCTGGGGCTGATATGCCTCCTCCTGGTGTCAGATCCTCTAGAAGAACAGTTATTTTCATGGTATGCTCTTATACTATATTCCTGGTTACTCTGAGGGTCTGCTATAGAGACAATGATGCTCAAATGTGCAATATGTAGTGTAACAGTGCTAACTTTCCATCATTTTAGACTGCAGAGCTGGTCAAATATTAGGCCTCATTTATAAAACGTCAGTGCAGAGATTTGATCTTAGTGTTTGCGTGTGAAAATCAGAGCCAATTTTCAGAATTATAAAAACAATATTTGAATGTGGAAAAGTGTTAAACATTATAAAGCAGGCATACAGGTTTTGTTGTTGTGGAGTATTTGGAAATCTGAGCTCACTATATGTAAGTAAAAGATGTGGTCACTGACTGATGCTCATCTTTATGGTAAAGTGATTAACAATTGTGCATCGATTTAAAATAAATTTTAAACCTACACTATCTTACAAAAGTCTTGTCATCAATCCCAGTTGTAAGAGCAACAAATAATAATTCTAGTTGATCATATAGAAAAGTTGCAGAAGGTATATTTTTCTGATGAATCATCTGTTGAACTGCATCCCAATCATCACAAACCTATTGGAACCCACATGGACCTAAGATTCTCACAGAAATCTGTCAAGTTTGGTGAAAAAAGAAATCATAGTTTGGGGTTACATGCATGATCATGTTTTATTTTAGTAAAATAAGAGTAATCTAGAGGCCTTTTCCTTTCATATAAGCTATTTCTGATATGAAATGATCCACTAGAAGTCAAGTTATTATTTGTTGTTTCTAAAACTTGGATAGGGATACTTTCGTCAGGTAGCATAGATCAGAAATGTGTCAAAGAAAACAAAAATATCTGTTCTGTCATTTTGACTGATAGATTTATTTATCATCAGTCCTGATGAGAACTACTGAACATTTTATTTAAGAATTTTAACCATTGAATTTTATTTTGTTTACAAATGAACAATTTCTACTCGCAATACATAAAAAATTCATAAATGCATTATTTAACATTTATTTAACACGTTAAAATAGTTTAAATGTTTCAGCCTTGCTAACTATAAATGAAAACCTGTTAGCCAAGTAAGTGAGATTTTTTGCTGAAATGATACTGGGAAAATATTGCTTTCTTTTGTTTCAGTGGGGACATTTTTATTCTAAAGGTCCTGAGCAGTGGTGTACTAAAAAAAGGTGGTTTACTATTACCCACCCAACACAAATTTAAAAATAGGCAACGAAACAACGAAAATCAATGTTTCTTTGATTCATTAGCAATATATATTTATTTAACATAAGTTACCTGTAACTATTGATTTACAAATAAGGAAAAACAAATACTATGGAGGTCAATGTTTGCGGGACTACATCTTTCTTCAAAAAAATCTTCTTTTGTGTTCAACAAAGGAAAAAAAAGACAAACCGGTTTGGAAAAAGTAAAGTTTGAGTAAATAATGTGTATTTAATTTTTTGGGGTGAACTATCCATTTAAAAAGGAAAAGTATTTGAACAAATGTGTTAGTTTTAAAGCGAGATGCTATTAGTCTTATCCTATGGTTTATGCTTGGCTGAGTATATTAAGCTGTGGTAAAACCCAACTGTTTAACTCTAAAGGGACTTGTATAAACAGCTATATCACGTTTTGTATGTTGTAACTGTAAATTTAAAATGTATACATATACTTATTTTTAAAAATCAGGAAAACAAAAGCAAAGCATACTTCTTTAAAAACCCAAATAGCCTATACACAAGTACTTTTTTTCCAAATGCAAAAATTGCAACAAATTAAGTAGCAAGTAAAAAAAAACATTTGGTTATTGGTTAAAGGGGACACAAATACACATAAATTAAGTTCATTCATTTATTTATTTTCATTTCTGCTTAGTCCCTTTTTAATCTGGGGTCGCCACAATGGAATGAACCACCAACTTATCCAACATATGTTTTACACAGCCAGTGCCCTTCCAGCTGCAACCCAGCACTGGAAAAAAAATTAGGGGAGTTTAAACAGCAAAACAATTGAGTATACCGAGGGTATATGCAATTATTGATCATGAAATGTCGTATTGCCAAAAACCTGTAAAAAAAAAAAAAAAGTAGCTAAATTTGCCAAAATCTTCACTTTAATAGAAAAATACCCATAAGGATGCACAAGTTTTAATTGGGAGGGGTTTGTAAAGGATGTTGTAGTTTCTTCATCACATTTGGAAAAACAATCTGTCAAATACAGGATGATTTCGATGCAACATTTTATAAATGAGGCTCAGAGTCTTGAATGTTTGTAAAAGATTCCAAATGCTTTTTATTTCAACAAACATTATTTCTGAAAAAGTATGTGACACTTCATTTGGTGTCTGTGTCAGGAATTATAGTACAACTACAGTACATATCCAGATGGAGGACATTATAGCTTAACAACTTTTATCAAAGCTTCTTTTTTTATGCATGACAATTATTCAAAATCAGTATCTATTATGATGGGCAAAAATATTAAAATCCATTTCAAAAGTTCAGGAAATATACAGTATACAGTCCTTTGGTTCAAAACACTTGAAATGAAATAAAATAGGTTTTGTGAAGCTTGTGAAACAGTATACTTATGATAAAAATGTATGAAAATACTGTCTGGGTCAGAAATGACAAATGAGTCATGCTACAAATTTTGGCTTGTGTTTGGATTTCTTTCATTTACAGTGTGTGCGTGTGTCTGTGTGTGTATATAGTAAATTAAAAAAGTAAAGCATATTCTATTTAAAATCTGCCTGTTTAACACGATACAAAATACAGCTTATAATCTACAGCATAGAGTGGCTTTCCTGATATAAAGAACCGATTCCAACCTGGTTTGATCCAACTCCCGTATGGACGTTGTGGATTTCAGTAAAACACTTTGTTGTTTCTGCCAAGTGATCGTTAATATGCTGTTACTCTTCTCTTGAGTGATCTCTTCTGTCTGCCTGCTGCTCCCACTGGCCGGATCTTAATCTCTGCAAAGTCCAGAGACTGGAGATGCCCCTTCCATGGCTCCCAGTTTACACCCTGGAGGACACAAACAACATTCATTCAATCATTCATTCATTCATTCATTCATTCATTCATTCATTCATTCATTTTCTTTAGGCTTAGTCCCTGATTTTTCAGGGGCTGCCACAGTAGAATGACCTGCCAACTACTCTTGCAACCCAGTTCTGGGAAAGACACAAACAACAGTATGATGGTTCAGACCAAATTTTGTTTTCTGTTATACTTTCTTACTCTTGTGTCCTTCCAAACCCACAGCATATTTGTTAATCGTCTAAACACCAAATTAAAATTTGTATATCTCCAGTGAAGGAATATTCTCCAAAACACATAACAGGTCCAAAAACTTTATTTTACTGTCATTTTACTGTCATTTAGGTTTTGTAAAATGTGGCGGTTGTTTGGGTTATTCTCTGGCAGTATTTCAGAAATGCTTCCATAATAATCAGAGTTTAAAAGATTGAAAGAAGATGTTTATGATAAGCTGAAGTTGTCCTAATCCGGCATTGGGTCAAATATGGACGAAAATAACACTGTGGGTAATGTTTAAATATATATATATATATATATATATATATATATATATATATATATATATATATATATATATATATATATATATATATAAGCGTAAGACTGCAAATTATATTGTCAGTTGTATTTTTTGGGCTTTTGTCACATGGTCGAGAAAGATACAAAGTAGGTGGTAAACTTTGCTTGGCTTGCTTGTCTCCTCTCCTGCTCTGAACTCCTCTGACTTTACTGCTATCAGACTCTCTTTGAGGCTTACTCTCTGGTCTTTATCTCTCTCTTCCTCCCTCTGTCTCACTCCCACTCTCTTTCTCTCTCAGGTAACTTTGTCACATGTCACAATTTATAACACGTCTTTGGACTTGTGGGAGAAACCGGAGCACCCGGAGGAAACCCACATGAACACCGGGAGATGCTTCACACAAACTCCACACAGAAATGCCAACTGACCCAGCCGAGGCTTAAACCAGCGACCTTCTTGCAGTGAGGCGACATCACTGCCTGATCATTTCTTCATCATAATTAAATAAATCATCAAATTAAGCGAATTTGTGCTTAAGACAAAAAAACTTGTTACCCATTTGAATTAGGCTTATTTTTTTACCACATTGGGAGATTTACTTTTCTTGTTTAAAGCACAAACTCCTCTGATTCTTTAATTGCTTTTTAAAGCAAATAAGACCTAAATAATTTTGTAATTAAATTAAAGCAATATTTAGAATATTTAGACGTTTGTACTAAAAAGCAAGACACAAATAGTAAACCGAAAACTTAATTTGACTTTTTGAAAGAAAAAGAAACATCATTTCCTGCTCTTAGTGGCCTAAAATGTTTTTTCCCTCCTCAAAGAAAAACATTCACTATACCTGTTAGCCTCACGGAAATAAGGCCTCTAATGGGAACATAAATCTCCAAAAAACTTGAAAGTATTGTCTTATTTGTGAACTTATAAGAGCTGATAGATTCAGGACACTGCTTTTCTTCTGAATTATTGGGCAATTGCTTGTAAGTGCTTTGGCTTTATATTCTCCCCTCAGTGTTGTAAATTGAGAGCTCCCTCTGCTGGTCACTACATCTTACTACACAGAAACTCACAATTTTCACAACCGGCTTCATAACAAATTCCTCAGCACTCACCATGCTGTGTCTGTTGTCCCCAAATCTGCCGTTGAGATTGGCCAGATGGCAGTTTTTGTACCACCAGGCACCTTGGTGGGTCAAAGCACAGTTCCCAAGAGCAATGTCATTGTCTGAATCGACCGTGGAGAAAGGCGCCCCCTGGTGGTAGGTCATGGCGTCACCTGCACAGAACGTGTTATTAATAATAACAAGACTTGGCTTCATACGACGTGGTAAACCGGATTACACAAACTCCAGCTCACCAGCATTTCCCTTGTAGCTGCCAATGGTAAGTTTGAACTTCTGTTTGGATGGAGCTACTTTGAAGTTATCATAGACAGCATATTTCCGATCTGATCCCGAGCCCAGATCAAAACGCGCCTCATACTGTGTTGGAGTGTTGGTCAGTTCGTGGATCTTGTCCAAGCCTGTTCAACAACAGAAAAACAGGCCAAATCTATATCAGTTTGAACCAAGTAAATGATGTGGCTAAGTGAAAGTTTTCATTTGTGTATGAACTTTGTTGGATATAGGCCTATACCAAGCCAGAATTCTTCTGTCAGTTCCCCAAAGCCTTTCATGTAGTCTCTCCATTTCTTCATGAAATCTACTTTGCCGGTGTTTCTTCTCTGGAAGACCTTTGGTTGAAACAATGAATAATTTGTTAGATGGGCTACTGTTGTCAATTTTTACACGATCTATCACTGTCTAAATTAACGATCAATTAAACAATTAATGTTAAACTTAATAATGCAAGATGTGTCTACCTCAGTGGCATATTGTCAATGGCATGATGATAAGTTGAGCAAATGGCATTCACGAAAGCATTCTCAGCCAAAGGAAGGAGCATACATGTTATATTATAAGTGAAAGACAGGGTTGTATAAAGGATCATTAAATAGAAGCGTTTAATGACCAGTGGTGTGAAGTAACAAAATACAAATAACTCAAATTACTGTAATTGAGTAGTTTTTCTACTATTCTAAATTGTAGTTTACTAAGTAGTTTTGAAAAATGTACATTTTTACTTTCACTTGAGTAGATTTTTTGTGCTGAATCTGTACCTTTACTCCACTACTTTCCACTACCTGAAGGCACTACTTCTCAAAACTATGATGATCGGCTAGTAGAGAAGAAGTAGAGTAGTAAAAGTAGAAAGAGTATTTGCTGGGTCTTAAAAAGGCTTAATGTCTTAAATTCACTGAAATGTTGTCTTGTGGGTCTTCAATCATTTTAAACAGGTCTTAATTTCCCTATGTCCAAATGAAACTATTCAATCGATCTGACACCCAATCACCAATAATCCATCTCAAAACTCTTTTAAATATAAATACTGTAAATATTTAATTGTTTCATTGCAAAGAGATACAATGTACAACAGATAATAGACATTTTTACAGCAATTTTGCTTTTTGAAATTAAAGAAAACTACAGAAATGCCTCCCTTTACATGATCTCCCACTGATACAAAAGCTATTTTTAGAAGTTACCTGGCCATTAGAAAAATCCTTAGTGTTTACCTAAGTTTAGCTATAACTTAATTTATTTTTTTTCTTCTTAAATTTGATTTTGAAGAAACCCACAGAAACCCTGGTAGAAAAATCAGTTCTGTGATTGCCATCCAGTCAAATCATACAAAGAAAATTACATACTGAACAACCTCATGACAAAATCGTAACATGCAATGACTTAGAGACTGTTTAGACTGCATGTCACTGATGAGATGGCGGATGTCTGTTGTATTATGACTGAAATCACCAAATGACTTTAAACAGTGACTAAATGTACTACAGAATGTTACGTTTTCCTCCAAACACATTCAGAAAACTTTCCACCACATTTAATGACAGTTTTCAAATGTGTCAATTGCGCCATTTCAGATTTACACACTGGCAAATGGAGTATGTGTGCACTTATGTAAGCAAATAGATTTTTTTTTTACATTAAAGGGATAGTTCACCTAAAAATTGAAATTTACTCACTAAAAACTCACACTCAAGTTCATTTTTAATAAACAAGAACAAGAGATAAACAAGAGATATTTCCAAAAATGTTCAAAACCGAAACCGATGACATCAATGAGTAAGAGAAAGTAACAAATACTATGGAAGTCAATGGCTGTCAGTTTCCAGAATTCTTATAAATATCATCTTATTTGTTCAACAGTGAGATGAAAGGTTTGCGACAAGTGAAGGGTGAGTAAACGATTTATGGAATTTTCAGTTTGGGTAAACTATTCCTTTGAGTTATTTTTTTTCCCAAATGTGCATAAGATATTATGAATGCTAAAGAATATCTGGAGAGCATGAAAAGCCAAATGAAAGTCTACGACTTGACTTGAAAAAGCCATTTCATGAGTTTGCCTGCTCGTTCAGTCTGAGAAAAAAGGAGTAGATAGGCAGGTGTGGGATCATGAGACAATTCATATCACGGATGTATGTATAATTGAAGTCAGAATTATTAGCCCTCCTGTTTATTTTTTCCCCTAATTTCTGTTTAACGGAGAGAAGATATGTTTACCACATATCTAAACATAACAGTTTTAATAACTCATTTCTAATAACTGATTTATTTTATCTTTGCCATGATGACAGTACAAAATATTTGACTAGACATTTTTCAAGACACTTCTATACAGCTTAAAGTGACATTTAAAAGCTTAACTAGGTTAATTAGGTTAACGAGGCAGGTTGGGCTATTTAGGCAAGTTATTGTATAAGTATGGTTTGTTCTGTAGACTATTGAAAAAATATATAGCTTAAAGAGTCTAATAATTTTGAACTTAATTTTTTTTAATGAAAAACAGCTTTTATTCTAGCTGAAATAAAACAAATAAGACATTCTCCAGAAGAAGAAATATCAGACATACTGTGAAAATGTCCTTGCTCTGTTATCATTTAAGTAATATTTGAAAAAAAAAAAAATAATTTAAAGGGGGGGCTAATAATTCTTACTAAACTGTGTGTATGTGTGTGTGTGTGTGTGTGTGTGTTATATATATATATATATATATATATATATATATATATATATATATATATATATATATATATATATATATATATATATATATATAGAGGAAAAAAATAGAGATCCACTTACAATCCAACCGCCGCCATCAGTTTTCATGTCACAGTACACCTGCATGGTTCTGCTGCGGTTGTTATTGACGTAGATTGTGTACACGCCACTCTCCATGTCCCCATTCCTCATGATCTGAGTACAGTCCATCGGGAACTGATAGGCCAGACCAACTAGAAATAACAACATAAAAATGTATGATGCTTTTTAAGGCTGTGACAGACCTGATAGCTAGCCTGTGACTGTGTTGTTTCTTCATGTCAGTTATGTGTGGGTCAAAAAGCTGTCCTTGAACACACAGCATAAACTACATCTAATCGCAACTACTGAACCAAACAAAATAGTACTGCAGAATTATAACTGCACAAACTGATATATGTCAATCACATTCTTTATTTCAGGCAGTATGCTCTCATCAACATACTTATTTTGTGTGTACTATGTTTCTTGCTGTCATCGGTTTGTATTCTTGTGTACTGCTTGTTTGCTAAATATTAATATATAATCTAATAATAATAATAATATTTTTTTTAAAGATGGCTCCAACGTCTATATGGACGTTCTATTTAAGAGGTAATTCACTCAAAAAAAATCTAATTCTCTCACCATTTAGTCACCCTCCACTTGTTCCACAACTGTTTTACTTTCTTTTTATGTTGAATACAACAGAGGATATTTCGGACAATTCTGGACAAGGGCAGCTATTGAAAACCATAGTAGGAAATAAAAATACTATGAAAGTCAATGGCTAACAGCTTCAAACATTCTTCAAAATATATTATTTTGTGTTTAACATAAAGAAGGTTTGGATCAAGTGGAGGATGAGTACATTATTGGTTAATCACTTAATCTTAAAAATAAGACTTGGATAAGGTATGTTGATACACTATGAGTGTTGTAATCGTGTGAATAAAGGGACATGGCATGTTACCTGTATTTAGGGCTGCATGATATTGGAAAAATCTGACATTGTGATGTGTTGTTTTGCTGCAATATATGTTGTGATATAAATATAATTTCACCAGATGATTTGAATAGCTTTATTTGAAAATATTTCATTAATATACATGAACTTAGATGACCAAGTCTTTTTCTATGCTGTGCATAAATTATATTTATTATAATTATAATCAGTTACATTTATAATACACGGATGTATAAATAAATAAAGAGTGATTAATGGTTTTATAACAGTACTGAAGTACAGAAATTGAACAATCAAATGTAAAATAACATGTTCATCATTGTATAAATAATTACAAAATAATATTTAATAATGTCTTTATTTTTTAATCTAATCCTATTGCACGTTCACATGTTGCGATATCAATGCTCAATTGATATATTGTTCAACTCTACCTGTACTGAATGTTGTCTCCACTATTTTACTCCTCTTTGAGCCTCTGTAGGCAATAAGGGTGACAATGTACTTCTTTCCCATTTCAAGGCCTGAGAGAGCAAATCTGTTGTCTCGTGCAGTCAACGTTTTTTCCACAGTCTAAAAAACAAAGCAGAAAAAATCAGTCGTATAAAGAACTCATTTTGGCTAAAATGAAACTTAAAATGACGTAAATTAATAAAAAGTGAACACTTTATTAGCTCATAATAAATCATTTACTCATGGATATCTATCAAATGACCCAGGACCACAAAACCAAGTGCCCATTTTTTGAAAAATAAGATTTACGCATTACATGTAAATAATAATAATATTAATAATAATAATAATAATAAACAATGTCTGGTTTGTTAGGATTGTACATTATTTGTTTGAAATAAAACTATATGAACAATCTGTAATCTGAGGGTTAAAAAATCTATTGCCAAAATTATATTTAAAGCTGTCCAAACGAACCACTTAGCTAGTCCTATTACTAATCAAAAAATAGGTTTGATGTATTTAGAGTAAGAAATGTATAAAATTTCTTCATGGAAAGTGATAGTTCATATTGTAATGATTTTTGGCATAATAAATAGATTAATACAATGTATTTTGGTCACAAGTCAATGTAGCATATTTTTATTTTTTTTGCAAGTAAAATGCATTCAATAAGGTTCAATAAGGTTAATAAAGAAATTAATGCTTTTATTCTGCCAAGGTGAATTATATTGATTAAAATAACAGCAATGATTATAAAGTTACCAAAAAACATTTCGAGCACTAAATCAGCATAATAAAATGATTTCTGAAGGATCATGTTACACCAAATACTGAAGTAATCATGCTGAAAAGGAAATAAATTAAAATACAATTGTTAAAATGCAATTATTTAAATAATTCAATCTTCATAATCTTAACAGATTAAATGTTAAATAAACATTAAAAGTCTGAAATAACTTTACAGCAAGGATTCCTTTGTTAAGGTGAATAACTGAAATAGTTCTTTACATTTATTCATAGCTAAATTCAAAAGTTGTAAAAAGTTCATATTAGCTGTTTCATCATCCTACCTTAAATTTGAACAGCTTGAAAAGTGGTAGTATTAAACAAACTGAACTGAACATGTTTCAAAAGCAGTGTGTGTGTGTAGATCAAACCTGCATGCTGCCGTCTTCAGCCCTGTAGGTCAAGATGTAGCCTTCAATATTAGCCTGAGGTGCTTTCCATGTTAGAGTGGAGGTTTGTGTCTGAACATCAGTGGCTTTGAGATTCTTGGGGGCATCAATCTCTGCAGATTGACAAAAAGCGATGCGGTTAAATTTACAGTAGGTCAAAGTCGCACTGTAGAGGACTATCTGGAAATGATCCTTAGAACCCAACACAATCTTAATAAGCTAGTAATAGATGGTATGATTCTCCCTTTATACAATAAAAATGAGAGTTAGCATTCTTGTCAAAAAATGACTGCTTCTTCCTCTGTGCAATATTAATTCAGTAACATTATTGCTGAGACAAGACCTAAGCAAAGACCTTCATCATGCTTCATTTGACATTTTCAGGCAGAAGAAGAAAGCACGGGCACAGAGCCATGCAGCCTGCTGTAATCAGATAACCTGTTTCAGCCTCTGTGGTGGCTTTTCTGCTCGAACGCGAGCCCTTCACAGCCCAGACGGAGACTGTGTAGAGAACGCCAGGCTTGAGACCCGTGAACCTGTAGGAGGTGCTGTCAGCTCCTACTCGAACCTCCTGGCCGGAGCCGTCTAGAGAGCTGTATTTCAGCATGTAGCCATCAATGTCAGCCTGCACCTTGTTCCACGTCACCGAAGCTGAGTCCTCTGTCACCTCTTGCGTTAAGAGGTTAGTAGGAGCGTCTATATCTAAAAAGCCAGTTGTACAACAGTGTTAATGCTTTAAGGGGTTGTTCCTGTTGGTCTGCTTCATGTTCATCTTAAGATTAATAATGGACCAGTGAAGTGGTAAAAGCATTAAAAGACATCAGCAGTTTATAGACATGTTTTAAACTCTGTCAATGGTTGCAGAATGTAATAGTTAATGCAGAATGGGATAGTTTGGATATAAAATGAAGCCACCGGTTCTAGTGTAACCCTCAAATGTTCCGATGTGAACCTCATTAGCCACGTTTTCACTATCGCGTCTAAAGCGATCGAGCCAGGGCCAGTGGGGTTTCCATTGTCACTTCTGGGGCCTGATCGGGCAAAAGCTGGGCTTCCTCAGAGACAGCGGCCGGTCTTCTTCAGCCTGCTAAATTCCTTGGGCAAAGAAGGGCCAGCTTAGGATGGTGTGTCACCATTACACTAGTTTTCCGATCGCACATGAGTACATGCACCAAAACATATATAAATAAGGGAAAGAAAACATATAGCTGGTCAGTTTAAGATGGCTATTCCATAAAACACCTTATAGGTTAGGGGTCTTTTTGCTTATGACCGCCCTTATCTTTCCCTTTTAAATGTAAGGCTGTTGCATAAAATAATAAAGTAGTTTTTATTTATAAGTGATATTTCTTTGCTGCATCCTCTTTGATGTCTCCATAACGCATAATAATCTTTAAACTAAACTTTAAAAGGTGTGTTTGTGCATGAAATGTGCGCAGTTAAATGCATGTGTGTTAGAGACCGGGCGAAAGAGCGCTCACTTGACAACTCTGTTGATGCCATGAGCGGCTGGGTTTCTTTCTTTCTTTCTTTCTTTCTTTCTTTCTTTCTTTCTTTCTTTCTTTCTTTCTTTCTTTCTTTCTTAATTTATTTATTTATTTTGAAGATAAAAATATGAATACAACAGAAAGACATAAAACTTTACAAATTACTCAAATAAATGTTTAATGTAAAATTTAAAAATGATATTGTAAATGTAGAGCTTCACTAGTGTATAGCTGCTGCTACAGGCTACATTTTATTGCTTGGTCTTGTGTCCTGAAACACTTAACAGTTTTCTTTTACTTAGGCCCTATCCTAATTCTACCCCTTAGCCCTTCCCCTTACCCCTGCCTCTCGTTTTATGCGTGCACGCCAAGTGGTAGGGGTGTCCCAATTCTCTTTAGCTAAAAGGCTTGGGGCTAAGGGGAAGGGGTGAATAGCCCTATGAGCGAAGATTTTTCAGGACCACACTCGAAACCAACGGGTAAGAAAATTCCCCAGAATGCACCAGCCACAGCGGCAGCATTTCCCACAACATTCTGACACTCGATGACACTCAAATACCCTGTCAGTAATGTCTAGTGGCTGAGAATGAGCTTTTCATGGTGTCTGCTATAATATTAATGTTGTTTTTGGTGCGTTTACATAGATACATAGAACACTACACAACTGGAATAACTACTGCAGTCACCATCGCCTGATCTCATATGAAGCAAGAGCTCACGATAACATGATGACGTGTGCAGGTCTAGTGGTGTCCCAATTCTTAGGGGTAAATTTTGAAGCCCTTCCCCTTAATCATCGATTGTAAGGACCAAGGGGAAGGGGTAGGGGTACAAATATAGAATTGGGATTGGGCCTCTTAAATAAAGGGGAATTATCTTGTGAATGTCATATAGCCTAGGGAAATATTAATATGTTTTAGGTCACTCCGGAACATTTGTGCTGAATGTTTGATGGCGTCTATCAAAATGAGAATGTTATAAAATACATTTTATACCGAGTTATTACCGGAACATTTCTGTGGTTTTATATTATGGATGGTGCACTGGGTCATCCCTCTGTTAGTTGCGAGACCACCTGATGCACGATGCTAAAAGTGGGTCAGTGAGTAAACGCATATAATAAATGGAAATACATAGGCCTGTGCGTGTAGACATATAATGTACTGCTGTGCAGTAATGTGTCATTTGTTTGTTTCGGTTGTCTTTATTTTAATAGTTTGTGAGGATGCGATAGTGTGCTTTATTTGCCTGCCTGATTCTCACTGAGCTGGATGAGTTTTGTGAGGTTTGATTCGTGGGGCGTTCTAGGGGTAGGGTTTGCATGACGAGCTGCAAGCTACTAACCCAAAAGTAGAAACGCAACATGGTTTCGGCCTCAATGTTCATGCTCCTGGGCTATTGGAACGGCCCGGCCCAATAAAAGCCCTGGATCACATTGGCCTGACAGTGAAAAAGCGGCTATTGGTCCTCATGTGTCAAGAAAGCACGATTGAGCTTTATGATCACGTGAATGCTACACTCTAAAAAAATCTGGGTTGTCTTAACTTATTGTTGGACTAAATATAGACCAAAAAAATTTTTCAATTTAATTTCAATAACATTTTGTAAGCCAGTTGGTTGGGTTTGCCATATTTGACTCAACCCACCCATGTTGGGTTACAACAGTGGTTCTCAATTCCGGTCCTCTGGCCCTCCTATCTTACAGATATTGTACGTCTGTCTTAATAGACACACAAGGATCAGTTCATGGATCTCCTGTTATCAAGTTGATGATCTGAATCAGGTGTGTTAAGTAAGGAAGACATACACGATGTGCAAGTGAAGGACCAGAATTGAGAACCACTGGGCTACAACCACCCTAAATGTTTTAAAGTGTATTAAGATTTTTGGCTGATTTATGTGGATAAACGCCTGAATTAAATTTGTTTATATTGTGAATAAACCATGTCTATTTTAGAAAACTCAATCTGTCCAGTTCGTATAGATTTATATCTGATCTCTTTATTAATATGTTTTGGGTGCATTCAAATTTGTCCTGAAGATGAATGCATTTCTTTTGGGTTTGGAACGACATGAGGGGGAATAAATGATATCAGAAATTTCTTTCTTTTTTTGGTGATGAACTAACCCTGTAAGCAAATGAACCTGTAGGTGGTGCTGTTGATTTCTTTGCATATGTTCACTAAAGGGCCACCAACAGTAAAATAGCTTTGCCTGTAACCACTGATGTCTCTCACTTCTTGGGTCAAGAGGTTTAGTAAACGTATGAATTTGTCAATTAACAGTTGACAAATTGTATTTAAGGTGTAGCATGTCATTTCTTCATATTAAATGTTTTCAAGCAGATGTTTTCCCCAAATACTTTCAAATTCACAGTCCTGGAATCTTTAAATCCATCTACCTTATTCTGTATACTTTTTGTTAACTTAATTCAAATTAATAGTTACAATTATTCATTCATTTTCTTTTAAGCTTAATCCCTTTATTAATCTGGGGTCACCACAGCGGAATGAACCGCCAACTTTTCCAGCATATGTTTTACGCAGCGGATGCCCTTCCAGCTGCAACCCATCTCTGGGAAACATCCATACACACTCATTCACACTCATACACTACAATTTAGCTTACCCAATTCACCTGTACAGCATGTCTTTGGACTGTGGGGAAATCCAGAGCACCCGGAGGAAACCCACGTGAACACTGGGAGAACATGCAAACTCCACACAGAAACGCCAACTGAGCCAGCCGAGGCTCGAACCAGCAACCTTCTTGCTGTGAGGCGACAGCACTACCTACAGCGCCATTACATCGCCTTAATAGTTACAAATTAAACGTAATATGTACATATTCGATAATAAGAACATGATAATAATAATTTGTTATTATTCAATAATAATAACAAATTCAATTCTGAAGTGGATATGAGAAAAAAAGGACATGCATCACTTTTAATGCACATTTTGACATAAAAGCCATGCACAATTGGACAGTTTATCTGGACAGTCTGACAGTTTATAAGGCTTTATGTATGAGCACAGAATAATCTATGAAATTTAGAGAGAGCAGTTTGAGAAGAGTCAAATTCAGCACATCAGATCATTAAACAGGCCACTTGAGGCCAGATTTACTAACAGCTTGCACTAGTGAAAAATGTCTTTTTGGCGTTAATACAGTACAGTTTATATTTACTAAACACACCCAGCTTTTAGGCTACAGTGATTTTCGCATCGCTTATTGGATTGGTTAAAATGGTCGAAATGTTGCGTCTTTCTTCCTTAATTTCTGCATTGTCTGTAAATCATTTGCAGAAATTTCCACATGCATCTGTGCTGCTTTGAAATTGTGTTCTTGCCAATTTGTCCAGTTTAGTGAATCAAAATAGTAAGGCTTGTTGCACAAAGCCAGTTTGAGTTTTTACCCAGGTATTGCCAAGTTCAGACCGCACGATTTTCTAGTAGTCCTGTCACACATGTTTTCACACTGCATGACTATCGAGGGTAGCGTTTGCTGCTTTGTTTACACCGCAAGATGGATCGGAGATGGGATTTCACACTGCATGACTTTAGAATAGGAAGAATCACAGACAATTTTCTGTCTCGGTCCGCAAATTACATCTCGCATCCAAACACACGCAAGAAGTGACATGGTGGTCACGTAATATATCTTTTGTTATTAACTACATAATGAGGATGAAGCCTTTAGTAGGGTAAAAAATGTACTTATTTTGCTCACATGACTATTGAAGGGAAATACCTATTTCTCTTAAACCGGTTGTGTTTTTGCTCAGATGACATACGTCAAACAGACACGGTGCTCCTGCCAAATTTACACTAGTTTTTCCTCCATTTTTTGGGTTCAAATAGATTATTAAGAACCCTTTTAACTTTTCCCCATCCTCCCGCTGACCTGCAGATACCCACACTAGTGGATGCTGCTCTCTCATTTACTGTAGGTACTCGCAGATGTTATTTTCAACCAGAAAACATTTCTCACAACATAATATTGATTCGCGAGGTCCAGATATTTAGCATGCCAAATATCTTATGGGTGTCAGCGACTCATCAGCAATTCTGTCATATCGCATCTTTAAAAGTTTACATTGTGTGATTGTTACTCTCATGAACGAGCACCGATTTACGTATGATTTCAGGCATTTTTCTGCGATTTCTCAAAACCTGTTGGCTAGTCAAAATAAGGGCTAAAATCATTCAGCCTGAAAAGCATAAGTTTGCATTTAATTTGACGAAATGTATGTTTTCAGGCTCAAGAAAGTTGGTTAGTTTTGATTAGGTTTCGTAGCCAGCAAAACTTGTGCTACACGGTTAACCAGAGTTATGAACGTCTCCATAGCAATAACATATATTGTATATGTCAATAAAGCTACTCTTAGTTCTTGTACGTCTTTTTCACTATTGTCTTTCACTAAAATCATTTTTAGTCCAAATTATTTTTTGTTATTGCTAATAATAATATGTTTATATTAAATTACTTATACTTAATATATTACATATTCAAATACATTCGAATTGTCTTTTCTTATTGTTAACGCCTTTAAATTAACATTCGCATTTCAAATTTTAACATATGCATTTGCTTTAAAATGGAAAGGTCTTAAAATGTCTGACTTTTAAGTTGTTTGTGATCTTATATATTTCAACAAACACTTAAATTTTTTAAACAAATGAAATAATTAACTTGTATTGATATGATAATATATTCTTTCACTGCATCAACAGTGTATATTTTTACCTTGTGTATGTGTTTAAATTCATTATATTACTGTTAATGATATATCTTAATTTTCTACAGAGAAGTGAATTGTTGACTCTCTTGGGAGATCTAAATCAAACTGACTCTCTCATGTGTCGTGTGATTGGCTGTTTGCTGCATGTGTCACACTTTCATGTGCATGCCCTCCAGAGTTAACTATAAACTCTAGGTTAAACACTTTACATTGAGTGTTGAGTTTGTTCAACATGTTTTATGCAACATGCCTCTGGACCTTAATTTATAAACAATTCAAGTCTATATACATTATAGTAAAAGCCTTATTTCTGTAAACAGAGATAAACTGTTCAAAACATAGAACTGTTTAAGTTTGCATGAGCTGACTGGGAAGATACTAATCAAAAACCTGTTTCCGCTTCTGTTGAGCTCTTTTTGCTAGAGCGAGCGCCTTTGATGGCCCACACATAGACTGTGTAGAGAACACCAGGCTTGAGACCCGTGAACCTGTAGGAGGTGCTGTCAGCTCCTACTCGAACCTCCTGGCCGGAGCCGTCTAGAGAGCTGTATTTCAGCATGTAGCCATCAATGTCAGCCTGCACCTTGTTCCACGTCACCGAAGCTGAGTCCTCTGTCACTTCCCTGGTCATGAGGTTAGTAGGAGCATCTATGTCTAAAAAGCCAGTTGCACAACAGTGTTAATGCACAGCGTTGCATGCAGATATACACAAAGCTGTACTGGAGACGATGCATGACCATGTGAGGCAATGCATCATTGAACCATGAAGATAGACAATTTATCCTTTTCATGCTGATTTAATGAGCTATAAATCCAAGATGCAGATAGCAAACACTATTATTTCCCTTCACAGTTTGATTTAATTTCCCTCTTGGATCAGTAAAGATTTTTATCTTATCTGATGTTGGGTGCTTCTAAAAAAAGTTGAGTGGAAATTAACGACTTTAATTATGTAAATCTGGAAACACTCGGTACTTATAAAAAGTTCAATTTTCTCAAATTAGCGTTCGGCTTGATTAATGGAGCCAGCAGGTTTATTTAGAACACCACAATTCATCACTACAGCACAGAGACCGAGGACAACACTGCACTGCACGCTATATAAAAGAATCCTTTACACGTTTTTAAAAATAAATGCGTGTAAATATTAAAAAAGGGATGTAAAAACGCAAATAAGAATTTGTTAATGCCGATTGAACCAAATCAACACAAATGTGTCCTGGTGGAATCATGATTTCTGTCATATGTGAAAGCACGCTGTGTGAATACAAAATATTCATAATATGTATGCTGTCTTTTGCACTTGAATAAGTAGCAGCAAAGCAATGACAACTACAGTCATATACTGAGAGTTTACCAGATATTTGATTTGCATTTAAATTAAAGATTTAAGCACTAAAAGTGAAGACAAAGCTCCTTTTAAATGCAACATACTCTAAAATAGTTTTAATAATAATAATACGTTTTTTACTAATATTTAGAGCTGCACAATATATCAATTTTGGCATCGATATCGCAATGTGCACATCCTCAATAGTCACATCACAAGACATGCAATGTTGAGTCTGAATTATAGTTGACCAGGAGCCTCAGAAAATGTGATTGATAGAGTCACTGCTAAGTTTAACAATAATAGAGGGACATTTTAAGCCCTGGGACTTCGCATTTCAAGAGAGTTTAAAATATTTGTACACAAAAATGTATGATGTTTGAAGGTATACTAAAGAATTTATAATTTATATCTTGTGATTCTAAATAACCACATTTCAAAGTAAAAACAAGATTACTTTACCTTACCCTATTGGCAGATGATAATTTTGCTTGTTTTAAAGAAAAACTCTTTTGATCTAAGGATAGTTTTCAAATTTAGATTAAAAACGAAACAAAGCAAAGTAAGAAAAGCATATTTTATGTTGTGATTATGCAATTTTTTGTACTTGAATGCTGTTAGACTCCCTAGAAAACTATCAAATAGAGCTATTCAAATCTTTTGTAACTGTATACATATTGCGATATTTTATTTTTCTGCTATAAATGTTGCAATATCAGATTTTTCTAATATTGTGCAACCCTAGTGCAGATTAACATTTGCACAGATAATGCAGCAAACTAATTTTGAGGGAAAAAATCTGCATTACAACATTGCATATTAACATCTGAAGCTAATTAAGTCAACCAGCGTAGCAAATATTGAGATAGCAAATATTATACCAAATATTTAGTTTTCTTGATTCCAATTCAGCCAAATATGAAAATTAATTTTGTACTCAGACTGGTGATGTCCTACTGCCATATGCCCTCATGGCATATTAAAAAAAAAAAAAAAAAACAATGTCCAGCTCAAGCTTGATCACTTAATGGCAGTCAACAGTAAATCTGGATTGTAACTCAGGTGTCAGATGAACGTCTGGATTGATAGATGAATGTGATCATTTGCTGTTTTGATAAACACAGCATGTATATAAACTTCAGAGAAAAAAATGCATGGATTTTATTTTGGACCATGTTTCAATTAATGTTAATTTCACACAATCTCAATATTTTTCCAGGATTGTTGTAAACTATTGGAATTTCAAGACAAATTATCAGGATTTACATTAATTAATAATTTCTTAATTTTTTTGCATAAACACCAGAATATGTGTCACATGCACTGCTCATTCCTGTTGTCCCAACACAAATGATTAAGTAACCTAACAATTTAAATGGATTAAACATAAAACAATTAAGTTCACCTTAAAAAAATCTCAAAAATTGTGTTGTTTCAGCTCATTTTAAATACGTTGTTTAAACAAGTTATAGTAATATTAAAATATATAAAAAATAATATTTTAAAATAATATTTCATATTACGTAAATACTAAATATATTATAAATAATATTTTGAGTGTGGGATTATTCTGTGAACCGTTTATAAATGAGTGCGAGCTATTCTCGTCCGTCATAAGGAACAACAAGAATTTTTTTTTCCATTTGGGGTATTAAAAAATAAAAGATGGGCATTAGCCATGAGACGATAACCAGTTTTAAGGTTTACCACGGTATGGAAAAGTCAAGGTTTTAAAAATGCCAACATTTTCTCATATATCATTCTTAAGGTTTATGTAAGTTTTATTTATTTTTATTTTTTTTAAACGTTTTACACAACTACTCTATTTATATTTTAAGGGCAACAGTATCTCCAGCAGAAAAGGAAACTCTAAATTAAAGGTTACTGGTCCAAAATATTTGAAATGTTTCTTAAAATAAAATATATTGTGCTCAATTGAAAAAAATTGTGCTCAAAAAAAAGTTTTTTATTACCCAGACATTTAAAAAGAACTTATTTTAGAGCAGTAACCACAATACCGTGAAACCATGTATTTTTATCCAAGGTTATTATACTGTCAGAATCTTATACCAGCCCATGCCTAATGGGCATACAGCGATGAACAATCACCAGGGTGAGTAAATAAAGATTAAACTAAAATAATTTGAAATGCTGAATCAGTCCCTTGTTTTTCTAAACACTGTAAACAGAAATACACACAACATTGCACAGATTTCTTCTGATACTCTTGGACGCTGTAATGTGGGACAGTGATAAATGCTCATGGAAACCCAACAGAGGATACGCATGGGTACATTTGTTATAAATCCAAGTGCTTCTGTTTGGGTTGTGTTTCCTGTCTCTGACAGTCAGCTGGTAATGCATTTAGACCATCTGGTTTACCATCTACAACAGCACCCACTGGAGAAATAGTGCTCTTGTTCACTCTTTTGAATTTCAGTTGCTACTGTATGGAGGAGTCTTATTATTACAGTGTTGGCTTTCATTTAAAAGAGCTGTTAATGACGCTTTGTTTTATGGAAAATGGAAAATACCGGAACATTATAGCTCCACAATACACTGGTTGCAACACCAAGGTCACAGTCTGACTGGCAGATAACACGCGTAATAATATGCTCTGTACGTCTGCCAAATGCGCAGATGTAAATATTTCTGCAAGGACTGCCTGCAGAAGCTTTACTGGAGAGACAAAATCTCAGTTAAAAGCAATAAAATGATCAAGGAAATGACTGCTTTGATGCACAAGAACATCTGAGAATGAGAACAGCCACTCTTCCATCCAGTGAGAAGCTGAGAAGATCAAAGCATAGTGGCGAAATCCCTTGAGGAAACGCTTGAGATGAGGAAATAAAAAGGAAAGTAAAGCCTCACATCCTCACCCAGAAGGTGAACAGCTTACCCGTCTCAGCCTCAGTCATGCTCTTCCTGCTGGAACGAGAGCCCTTATAGGCCCAGAGGAAAACTGTGTACAGGACTCCTGGCTTCAGAGAGGTCAGCTGGTAAGATGTGGCACCCGCTGCCACTTTAATTTCTCGGCTGGTGCCCTCTGCTGAGCTGTAAGTCAGCATGTAGCCATCGATTTCAGCGCGGACACCGTCCCATGTCACAGTCGCAGAGTTTTCCGTCACCTCCCTGGTTGCTAGATTTGTTGGGGCATCGATGTCTGTTGGATGAGATCATTTAAGGTGTTGGGATCAAGAAAACGACACTGGTATTTTGCACAAATGTAAAAAAAAAAAATCTAAATAAAAACATCTAATTCTAAATCAGGAAAATTGTAGTTTTATTTAACAGTCCAGTTCCACATGTAAATACCATTTTCTTCTTATAATTATAATGATAACTATGTAGTTAACTTATATTACCGGTGCTTGTTTAGGTAAGTACAGTGTAAGTGCAAAATATTTACCCTATTTAAGTAAATACAGGTAAAACTTTATGTTGTATGTATTTAGAGTATTGTAATAATAGGTAATTGTGCATATTTGCATAATAAATGGCTTCCTGTAAATAATAGAGCCAGGCACTGGGAACACCAACGATGTGGGTTTGATTCTGAAGGAAAGGAAGAACTGAAAAAGGATAAAAATCATGTCACATGAATGATACTAAGGCTAAAGCAACCCTTAACTAAAGAAGGTTCATGTCAATTCATTAATTGTCATTGTGTAACAACCTCTTGAAAAAGAAAAATTAATATTCGTAAATAAAAAATGTAAGTTAATTTGTAAAAAGTAAATAAATATTACAATAATTCTTAAAATAAATTAAAAGATTTCGGAGAAAATATACTGTATATACTTGTCTTAATTGATGTATGTATGAATATACTTTTATTATGAAACTTTTGAAATATTCATTTATTCATTCATTTTCTTTTTAATTTAATCCCTATAATAGCAGGGTTGGCATGCTGTCACGGGAGAGAACCCTGAGCTTAGAGATAGATGAGCCCAAGGTTCCCGCATGGTCATTGAGTATTAGGAAGGATACGATCTGGTATTTCTCAAGAGCTCCCTGCTTTATACTTTGGCTAATATGGTGGTTCTGATTGATTCAGTATGTATGCATAAAGTGCTTGTGATTGTTATTACAATTCGTACACGTTTTTAGACTGTGGGAGGAAACTGGAGCACCCGGGGAAAACCCACGCAACACAGGGAGAACATTGAAACTCCGCGTGAAGTGCTTACTGGCTCAATTAGAATTTAAACCTTTGGCCCTCCCGATGCGAGGCAGCACGCCAGCCACTGAGCTGCCGTGTCGCCCGATCATAGAATTTAAGAGGAGGGGGGAGTTGGATTAAAGATAAAGATAGGGAATGAAGTTTTGACAGGATATTTATAGTAGTTTTAGAATGATCTGATCATCTGGCTAGCTAATGATTAGCGATAAGGATCAGCTAAAGTCGATCGCATCTCGTGCTCCTCGCAAAATTAATTTGCAACTTCACAAAGTGTTACTTTACTGCATTACATTTAAATACAGTTTGCATGTTGCTTAAAATGACAAAATAAATGTTGTTACTTTACTGCAATATATTTAAATACAGTTCTTAAAATTCAGCATCTTTTTGCAGCGTTTTTTCCCAACAAAAAAAAAAAAACATTTTACAAAGATTTGTTGATTATATCCTTTTCTCTCATTAATGGATGGCAAACTTGCAGTAGTTTGTAAACAAGTGAAACAGCAGGAACAAGACGCTGCTGAGTTTTTTATATTTCATCAGGCTTATGGATTTGCAATTATCAAGAGCTGAAGAGCGGAGGATGTGTGCGGGGTCACGCAGAGAGTGCAATATGTATTTTTGAGAGTACCCAAGCAATGCAAAGGAGGATGTGAAAAGACCAGGAAAAGCAATCATCATTTAGCCTATACCGTCCTGTGACTCTAGCAAGGTTAGCAGAATGTCACGATTCTATCCGCGTCATGGAAACTGATTCCCAATGCCTTCCAAGATTGCTGGAATCCACAGCTCACATTTTATGCTTTCTGATTGCCAAGGTGGGCTTATCATTTTTGACACGGCTGGGTTTGAGTCATGGACCAGAATACAAAACAACAGCTCATACTGGACAGCAAACAACACAAATGCTGGGACATTGAAAATTCCAGGTTTTGCAATTGCCTAGTCAATATTTCATCATACAAACAACCATATCATGATGACACAATATGTGCCGAGCTGCTCTTTTCTGTTATTTCGTTACACATAATGTGTGCTCTATCAAACAGCATGGGGGCAGACAGACTGTGTCAGACTTCCAAATGTGTCTTTATTCCTGTCTTTCATCACTGAAGTATGGTGAGATTAGAAAATATTTCCCTCAAATTTCCTTGGTTTTAGGCCAAGAATGAACAAATAAGCTGGATGTGCTTTTCCAATGCAGAAGACTGCTAATACAACATTAAAATAAAATTAGGAGGGAATTATGCTATGGACTGTTTCATGAGATGTGCACTGTGGATGTTGAGGTGAAAATGCTAAATGAAGCTCTTAATAAAACATAAAGTAGGAAATGCTTGAATAAATTTGTATGTTCCTTAATGGTTCATTTTACAGTTATGTGCATGTAATGTTATAAAGTAAACAATATTCAACTTTAGTAAATACTATACTTATTAATTAAATTATATATATATATATATATATATATATATATATATATATATGTGTGTGTGTGTGTGTGTGTGTGTGTGTGTGTGTGTGTGTGTGTGTGTGTGTGTGTGTGTGTGTGTGTTAAATAGTTTCTCAGAAAAAAATATTGTGCTTTGAAATAATAAAAACAGATAAGTTGCTTTGGTGTAAAATCATATGGTGTAAAACACAGGTGTTAAACTCAGTCCCTGGAGTCCCACAGCTCTGCACAGTTTAACTTTAACCCTAATTAAACACACCTGATCAAACTAAGTCTTTCCGGCCTGTTTAAACCTGCTGGTAAGTGTGTTAAAGTAGAGTTAGAACTGTAGCCCTCCAGGAACTTTGACACCCCTGTTATATGCATCATACCCCCTAGTTTTTCGCAAAGCAGCTTCTATGTGAAGCTGCTTTGACACAACCTACATTGTAAAAGCACAAATAAAGGTGAATTGAATTGAACTGAAAATTGAATTTTGCGATCACTAAATCCAACGCAAAATAAAAAAAAAATCTTAATTTAAACACAAAATAATTGCCAGAAAAAGTAAATAATCTCATAAAACATCCAGTTCCAAAGGATATAATCAAATTACTTTTATTTCTGTTTGCAATTAATTGTTACATCATAGATGTTACATACGCAGCTCACGTGATGTATTTAAGTGTCTCTCAAAAAATTACGTCCCACCTGCTCCCTCACAATCCTAACATTACATAAAAGTGAGGGAAAATTGTTTTGCAGCCTGTGCAGTAAGCAGACACGGACGAAGTGCGAGTGATTTACATGTGAAGACAATGCAAAGATGCGATTAGCGAAGGAAATGCGAAGAAATGCGAAGGAAAGTGGAAGCAAACATCAAACAAACGGAGCAATGGAACAAAGAAAATCAAGTAGCTTACAATGATGGAGATTGGTTTAAGGATGACGGCCGCTGGACGTGACCGAATTAAGGGACGTTATTTTTGCTTTACATGTAGGACTGGTAGCCTATTATGATGTGCGTCAAACTGATAAATGGTTTTGCTTTTTCCGTGCCATTGATGAGTTTTATGTCAAAACGGATTTAAACAAAACAGATTTATTAAATAGATATATTTATTCATATAATATTTTTTTCACCAAACATATTTAGAAATTGATAGATAATACAATTAAATTCAAGCTAAATATTGAAAAAAAAATACAGCCTACAAAATTTCAATTAAATAATTAAAAATAATAATTTTTTGCTTTTCTTGATTTTTTTTTTTCCCCTCTTTTTGGAAAAAAAATTGTATTTAATATTTTTCTGTAACATAAATTTGGCTGTACTAGCGTTTGGACCATTATCGTATGTTATTTTGTTATATAAGCTCTAGTAATGACTAATCTAATGTATACACAAATATATTATTGTATAACTTCCTATGAAACATATGAATTTAATAGCTTTATGGTCAGTTGTCATTTCTGTGTGGAGTTTGCATGTTTTCCCAGTGTTCGCGTGGGTTTCCTCCGGGTGTTCTGGTTTCACCCACAGTAATGGGTTGCTGCTAGAAGGGCATATGCTGCGTACACATACTGTATACTGGATAAGTTGGCAGTTCATTCTGCTGTGGCGACCCCTGATTAATAAAGAGACATAAGGCGAAAAGACAATGAATGAATAAACTATGACTATAGAATATGATTAGGGTTAGAATGCTACTTTGATGTACTATAGTAATTATGTTACCGCTTTTTTGAAATTTACTACGGTTTTTGGAGTGTGTACTCTGTAGTTGCACTGTGCAAATTGATTTGTAATCCAGAATCGCCTTTTAGTAGAGAAACTTTAAAAAAGTTAAATCTGGCCTTTCTCAGGAGAAAAACAAACACGTGAACCATTTGATTTAATGTTTTTGAGAGCCTTCCTTGGAGAGTAAAGCTGTAAAGTAGTGCTGATGAAGATGGGAGGTCTTGCTTACCCACTTCTAGGACATTAAGTTCTTTGAAGCAGTCTAATTCAATGATGCTTTCCACTGAACAAACGATGCATTAAACTCCTTTGGTGTGGCAGAGCGATACCTGATTGTTATGGAGGAGGTGAGGAGGGACACGCTGATTTCAGGGTAGAACAAGAGAATCAAAGTCTGCGCTACAGATTGAATGTCTTCATTTGTAGGAAGAAGGGGAAAAAAAACATCCCTTATTGAGCCATTCTGTTCCTTTTTATAGAGTTTGTCTTTTATTTAATTTAAAGTTTAGTGTTTAAACAATCAGTATTCCTAGGAAGCTGAAAAACTCAACACTGCTGTTCGGATCATTAATGCTAAAAGAAACCAGATTGGGGCCTGTGCATGATCAGATCTATAAATTGCTCTGTTTATCTTCAGGTCAGACTGAATGCTTCAGTTATTCAGTCGTAAAACATAAGGAATTGTACAATAAACTATACGGTCTCCCTACACTGCACTGGATAACAAGAAGAACAACACTCTGTCTGTGATGCACATGCACGGAATACGCCATGTCCATGAGGAAACATTGAAAAACCATTTCCTGTTCCTACGGTTTGGTGAGACTTAAGTGTAGGAGTAACTGCTGGTGTAATTCATAAGTTGCTGAGCAGAGGGAAAATACTGTCTACTGGAGACCCCGCTAATGGCTGCTGTAGCTGTCAGGAACAGACTCAAAGGATGTAGCACTGTCTTAAATTTAAAGGCACAGTTAAGTATTAAATTCACACTAACCCAAGCACTTTGGTGAAATGGAGAATATCGCTGTGGCTCACAGGTATGTGCAGCTACAGAAATCAGATAGTTCTATTTCTTCTAGAAGTACTTTAAGACAAGTATATAATCATTTAGTGCCAATACTCAACAGATCCAACACTGCATTTACTGTAAGTGTTCAGTAAAATACTGTTCTGGCAACTCCTCAACAGCTTTGAGTAAAAATCTCTTTTCTTGGAAGGAATTAGTGTTTCGGGGCTAATATAAAGTCAGGTGTGTGACAAGGATTAAATAAAGAAGCAGTGTGTTTCTGGTTGATTATTCACACAAATGTTTAAACCCCCCAAAAAACTGCCGCATTTTCCAGAGGAAAAAAAAGTTGCACCTGACTAGAATTTTCACTGTTGTCAGTGCAATAAGATTTGAATGATTTAATATACAGGTGTAGAATAGTCAAAGGGCTCTATTTTGAAGATCCAGGCGCAAAGTCCAAAGCACAGGGCACAACAGCATTAAGGCGTGTCAGAATCCACTTTTGCTATTTTAACATCGGAAAAATCCACTTTGCACCGCAGAGCATGGTCTAACAGGGTTGAGCTTATTTTCTTAATGAGTTATAGGTGTGTTTTGAGAATAAACCAATTAAAGTTTCATCTTCCTTTAAGAGTCAGTTGCGTTGCGCCATAGCGCATTTGCTATTTACATGGCAGACTTTTTAAGTGGAAAATATGAGTGCTTCTCTAGCGAGAAAACAGTTAAGCAGACCATCTGCAGATGAGCCTCCTCATTCTTTACTTTCACTTTCGCTCTCATGGATAGGGAAACGTTGTACGCACAGACATCCGTTTACCTATAAATAATTAATTTCGTTTGTTAAGCGCAAAGATTTGTTTCAAAACTATTTCTAAATTCAGTTCTAATGTCCAACAAACAAATAAATAAACAATAATAACGAAGTGTGTTAAAAAAATGTGTGGAGTTATATCCAAATACACATGCAGTGCCCCACATGGTCCAAAACCTGACTGGTGGGCAAATCTAAGCTTGTTTTTAATAAAACAAATATAAATGTGCATATAATAAACACTACTACTACTAATAATCACATTATACAAAAACAAACTGTCATGAATAAACTGAAAAGGCCCCCTGAGATGAAGAAGGCATGGATGTACTAGTTTTTATGTAGAAAACAATCATTTTTGTAATACTTTAATCCTTATTCATTTGTAAAGATATTTACATATTGCTCTACACCCTGTGTGTGTCAAGCAATGTTTAAGCAAGGCGCACAACTAGCGCGTTCTCCGCTGGACTTTAGGCCTCTTCTCAGCTGGTCTATTGTGCAGGCTATTTTAGTACCTCAAAATAGCAACGTGCCAGCTATGCACCTTAACACGCCTCCTTTTTTAGACCAAAACACCTATGGGCGCACATATGAGCACAAATGCATTTGCTATTTAAACAGCGTGCTGCAAAATGAAACTTTTGTTGAGCTAAATCTAGCAAACAACAATTGCTTTTCGTCGTGTATGATACTCGTATAATTTAATAAATATTTTGAATAATAAACAGTTATAGATTAAATAATAAACGGCCAATATGACAAATAAGGCCCGCCTTCTAGTACGGGGGCCTATCATCGATCACTATATTGCAAATAAAGCCTACCTTCTAGTACAGGAGCCAATCGTTGGTCACTATAGACTGATGAAACTCCGGGAGAGGCTCTGACCAGACATGACTTTTTGCAGTTTTTAGAGGTTTAGAAATAAAACTAAAGAGATAGTTGTTGTTTTAATTTTATTGGTGATTCTTTCATTCATTTTCTTTTCAGCTTTGTGCCTTTATTAATCTGGGGTCACCACAGCGGAATGAACCACCAATTTATCCAGCACATTTTTTACGCAGCGGATGCTCTTCCAGCTCCAACCCATCACTGGGAAACACCCATGCACACTCATTCACACTCATACACTATGGACAATTTAGGTTACCCAATTCACCTATACCGCATGCCTTTGGACTGTGGGTGAAACCAGAGCACCCGAAGGAAACCCACGCCAACACGGGGAGAACATGCAAACTCCACACAAAAATGCCAATTGACCCAGCCGAGGCTCGAATCAGCTACCTTCTTTGTCTCCGTGCCGCCCCTTTTTATTGATGATTCCTAATATGAAATTCAATCATAAGCTTGGCAAGCAGTTTTGGAGAATTTGAGGTTTTCCCATTCAAACAGAATGCCCAAGCATATTGGCCGAGAGGTGTTTCATAGACAACTGTCAAGTGAAATGACTTGTCTTAAAGGGACTTTGACAGAGTCCTGGGTCACACTAGAGTTTGCTTGTATAATTCTGTTTTAAGGCACTGTAAAAATGGGCGAGATAATAGGATTAGACTTTGATGAAAGCAAGCGATTGATGATTTGATATGTTATTTTAAATTTCTGTACAGTCACGTCATGTTTTAATCTTCTATTGGTCTCAATCACATGATGCGAATTTATAGATCAGAGTTCACCAAGCTTCAGTGGCGTAGCGCAAAATGCGGAGGCCCCCCTGCAGGGATCGCTGACGGGGCCCCCTGATGAAGTGTGTGGGGGGGGGGGAATACGTCATACGTCAATTTGCATATCACTGACATCATCACGTTCTACCGTTTCTGTTTGTTTAACAGCCTATGGTTACTAAAGGGGTATTTATGATTTGCACTACACTTTATATAAGCATGTTTATTCAACTAAATTCATTGCTGTTTGAATACAGTATGTCATTATAGATGTGTAGTGAATGTGCAGTAATCTCTCATATGTAATAAACTCAGACAAGTTCAGAAACTGTCACTAAAATATCTGTGATTGTGAACAAGAAAAGAATAAACGGTTAAATTAAATTGTTAAAATAAAGGAGAAGCAGATCGGTTAGACTGTACAAGGGAAATACCTTCACACTGCCTGTGCTAAATCATTTGTCGTCGGTACACAGAGGGGTGATTTGCTCTCGGGCTGCAGGTGGGAGAGGCTGCTGTAGAGGACTGACTGGGCCGCCTGTCAGTTCTGTGAAGCGGGGGAGGGGCCGGCGGCATCACACGCAGCTCATTGAGAAGAGTAGGGACGGTACAGTATGGACAAATGACAGTCTAAAAAAAATCTCCAATAACACACAAAAAAGTTGCTAGATTTGTCGATAGGGGGGTCTGAAAAGTCGCTAAATCTAGTGAAAAAATCGTTAAGTTGGCAACATTTGCGGCAAGCAATCAGAATGAAGTAGTCCACCGCTTGAGAGGTGTTCAGAGAACACAGACCTGTGAACTTTGGTTCCGACCACAGTTGTTCCTATGAGTTTGATTATTGCGGTTGCCGGATTTTCAATTATTGAAAATCGCGACGACGCGGGGCTCCCTACGGGCCTGTCCGCTACGCCACTGGAACATTTGAACGCAGTGAAATGCAAAACTTGTCACACAAGCCTGTGTTTCCGGTCTGCTGCATTCGCTTGCATATGAGTGGAAGTCTATGGGGTAAAAAGTGCAGTTTGACCACAGCTTTAAACATTTTGCGCTTGTCCACTTTTAACCTCTATCGATGTTTTTATCAATAAACGTGTGGCATATTTGAAACTAAAGGCCCGTGCACACCGAGATGTTTTTTGTTCGCATTTTCAGTCGATGTTTAACGCCTCGCGACTAAATAACGGACGTTAATGTGATCGTGCACACCAACGCGCAAAGCGGCAGGCGCAAAAGCGTCATTTTGAAAAAAACGCCTCATTCTCGTTTTTTTGTTTAGACGTGCTGCGTCAAAATCTTCTCCACCAATCAGATGGGCACTTTTGCTCACGTGCATTGAAGAAGATGCCCTGAGGCCATATGAACGTGGAGCTGCTTATTGCACTGGTGAACAATCATTTCTTCATAGAGCTGAAGCTGCTGCTTGAACTATCAATGCTTGTTCGCCAGTAACTTTAACAACAGACTTCCTCTCCTCCTCTTCTTCTGTGTTACAAGCGGGTGTCAGAAGCTTAAATTTGTGTAGTGCCATCTAACGTCAAAAGAGTGATTTTTGCATACTCTTAAGCTTGACGCCAGTGAAAAGCGCTTTGGTTTGAATACTGAAAAACGTCTCGTAAAACGCTGACGATAAACGCAAACGAAAAGTGTGTAGGGGCCTTAAGAACCAACATGCAAAAAGAGAGGACCCAATAGTGTCACCATGATGTGCTACATGCAAATCACTTCTTCCTTTTGTTTTATTATCTGACAACATGAATAATATTCAGAAGCCCAAGAGATTATCAGTATCAGCATTAGTATAGTATAAGATTCGTTGTTCTTTTTGGTTGTTGTCAACTATCAATTGAGTTCATCTTTATTTCTATGGCGCTTTTTACAACATAGATAGTGTCAAAGCAGCTTAACATAGATGAAGTTCTAGTAAATTGAAACCGCTTCAGTTCAGTTCTTACAGTTGAAGTTCAGTTTAGTTCAGTGTAATGTAAATGTTACTGCTGAAAGCCCAAAGACTGAAGAGCAACTATCATTATCATTTTCTATCAGAAGAAAAGTCTATATCTGTCTATTATGAAGAGAAGCCCACGCATATATGTATGAAAATAATATAATAAAAACATTATATAATTAAAAAGAGAGAGATGAGACACATTAAATGCTCTATGTCAGTATTTTTCAACCACTTTCTTGGAGGACCACCAACAATGCATGTTTTGACAGTCTCCTTTGTCTGTCACACCCAATTACAAGTCTTTCAATCTCTGCTAATGAGCTGATAATCTGAACCAGGTGCATTTGGTAAAGGAGACATGAAAAATGTGCAGAGATGATGGTTCTCAAGGAACATGGTTGAGAAACACTGCTCTGTTATATGCTATATTCAATATGCTCTCATGTTGATTTGAATCGTCACCTTTCAAATTCATTTGAAAATTGGGAAAGCTTCTTTTGCAATATTAGATTTGAGATTAGAGACTCGAAAGTTGGCAAAAGACCCCAATATAAACACCAGGTGCAATTGTTTTCCATGTCTGCATGTGAGCCAAACAGTCATTTAGCTAAACTCTATGTAACACCACTAACACTGATCACCACAGAAAGCCTATTGACTGCTGTTTGCTTTTGTTTAGTTTTGCATCATCCAATATTTTCTTTCTCTGAGACATCACCACCCTTTCCTCCTCAGACAGAGAAACCACACACACATCCTTTGAACTGATCAGCTGACTATTAAACTTGGCAAACTGCAATCGTCAGAGAGACAGATTGCAGCTAATTTATCGGTCTCGAGCACCTTTGGCGATGAGCTGAATTCCCATAAGTAAATATCCTGACAACGTAAAATATATTTATGCTCACAGCAAATTCAAAGAGCCAGAAATCTAGCATTTACTTCCACACATTTGATACATAAAAGCCACCTTATGAGCTGCGGTTGGGTATGATACGTTGTCTTTATAACCATAATTTTGCATCTTCAGTCATAATTCCAAATGTATGATCTTATTATTGGGCAAAACGCACTCATGCATAAATATTAAAAAATAGCAGTTATAGCAGTTAACCAGCCATAAATTGAATCCAAGCATTCAGACTGTGAGATTTAGAGCACAAACTTGACAAATGCCTTTAAATGATTCAAGAGCTATATCTAATTGACATTTTAATGGGGGGTTATTAAATGACTTAACCATCAGTATTATTCGGCGACATTTCCAAAAGTCAGAAGCACGCACAAATCAAATTTTTAAAGGGCTTCTTTACATAAGGCATCATTGTGCACGTCTGTCTGAGATTTACAGAGCCCTGCTAATTTGTTTCCACATTACTTGACAGGTTTAGATAGTATAAAGATCCCACCGTTGGCAGACTATTAGCTTAAAAGCATGCTCGAGCCCTACCTTTTAAATATCTGCAGCTCCAACCACTAAGATACCTATAATAATACAGAAAGCGATGCCTCTAGGGTTCTTCATTGGATATTTGTTGGTTTTGGACATGTGTATTTTTTCAGGGCAAGAAAAGTTAGAACTGCCACATTTCAATAGCCCTGGGTAAAATAATAAAAGAGATTTGTTGTTTTTTCAGTCAAGGAAGCAATTTAATTGATTTATGGTGACAAGGAAAATATCTGTCTTACGCATAGGGCTGTAAAGATTTAACTACCATTGGACACTGGACCCTTTCAGAAGAAAATATTTTCTGAGACTAAAGTATGAACTCTTGAAAGGATTGCCTCCTTTGGAAGATTGTTTTGCTAATGATTTTTATCTCTTGCAACAACACCAGAACAATACTCTGATTTTGTGCATCTATTGGTCTCTTTTATTTTTCCATAATTCCTTTAATTTCATCAGTGTATTTTGATGTTCGCAGATGTGCTGTAGGTTGGGCTTCACCAACACTTTGGGCACAAAATGTCCCCATAAGTATAACAAAATGTGATTCGCCTGCTGAATACTGCTCAATAAACACAATAAATATTAATGTCATATAGTAAAAAAAATATATTATGACCCAAATCGTTAAAGAAAATCTTAAGAAGCTAAGTTTTCTGTCTTGGATTTAATGGCTTAATATAAAAAAACACCATGGAAGTCAATGGAAAGTCCCCATGACAAACAAAACAAAACAAAACTGTACAGTCATTTACACTCACCGGCCACTTTAACACTCACCGGCCACTTTATTAGGTACACCAGTCCAACTGCTCATTAACAAACACATTTCTAATCAGCCAATCACGTGGCTGCAACTCAATGGATTTAGGCATGTAGACATGGTCAAGACATTCTGCTGTAGTTCAAACCAAGCATCAGAATGGGGAAGAAAGATGATTTAAGTGACTTTGAATGTGGCATGTTTGTTGGTGTCAGGCGGGATGATAGAAAGGCAACAGTAACTCAAATAACCACTCGTTACAACGAGGTATGAAGCAGAGTGTCTCTGAACGTACAACACGTCTAACCTTGAAGTGGATGGGCTAAAGCAGCGAAGGTGCTACTCCTGTCAGCTAAAAACATTGTGTCAATATATATGACCACAGTGTATCCATCTTCTGATGGCTACTTTCAGCAGGACAAATGATTAAAAATAAAATAAAATAAAATAAACGATCAAGGGTGAATCATCTCTGACAGATTTTTGGGCATGACAAGGAGTTCACTGTACTTAAATGGCCTCCACAGTCACCAGACCTCAATCCAATAGAGCACCTTTGGGATGTGATGGAACGGGAGATTCGCATCATGGATGTGCACCCAACAAATCTGCTGCTACTGCGTGATGCTGTTATGTCAATATGGACCAAAACCTTTCCAGATTTATGAATAATTTGAAATTTTCCAGTACTTTGTTGAATCTATGCCAAAAAAGATTAAGGCAGTTCTGAAGTCAAAATGGGGCCAACCCGGTACCTAAAAAGTGGCCGGTGAGTGTATTTTCCATGTTATAGATTGTTACCAAGGCATACTGACCTGTGACCCCTGTAGCAAACGATGCCTTGCCTTCATTTTCACCTTTGATCGCTTGCACTCCTATCTGATATTCTGTTCCAGGGTTGAGACCTGCAGACAACACACATTTGTGTTGTTGTCAGCCACTGAAATAAACATACTCTGAAATATAGCATGCAGAAGGATGCTTTACAGCAGACTGACCTACGATGGTGTGCTTGGTTCTGGCCTCCTGGCTCATCACCACGTTCTCATGTCCTCCCTGGCCATCATGACTTGCATGGGTCAGTTTAAAGTAGTCCACAATAATTCCAGGATTCTTCCAGTCCACCTGGATGGAGTCTTCTGTCTGGCTCAGCACCTTGATTCCTTCAATACCAGAGACCTCTGAAGAGAAAAGCAGATCAGTTCAGGGCCATATCTGTTATGCACCGTAAACAACTTAATGTGGAACAAAGTTGTTTTTTTGTTTCTGTGGAATAGAACTATGGTCTTAAACTTTTCGGTATCATGTTAAAGCAATTACTAGTTGCATTGTTGAAGAGCTAGTTCACCCAAAATGGAAAATTCTGAACACAAATGATGATATTTTCAAAAATGTTGAAAATTTGTAACCATTAAGTTAATTAGTATTTGTTTTTCCCACTGTCAATGGTTGCTAGTTTCCCTATTATGGGTTTTTTAAAAAAATTAGCTTATGCAGTGTGTAACACAGCTCTAAGTGAATAAAAACATCCAGCTGAGGTTCAAATCTGAAAGTCCACCATGTTTAAAACTATTGATTCTTTAACAAAATAGCTGACTCAGAGTCGAATAAATGAATCGAGATGGGTTCGGATCTTTTGTTTGATCGCATCTACGTCGACACAGTACATCATAGAATTCGAAGTGCCGGATCCGGCAAAAACATGAACACGCCTTTCTTTTCACACACTAGCGGTGCGCAGGGGATCACGGGACAGATCATGACACAAATGATGTTGATCACTGACAGATAAGGATTCGGCTGTGGGGAATAAAGTTCATTTTCACATCAGTACTACAGTATAGCCAAGGATGTGCTGTGTTAATTCCTGTCATTTTTATGATTTTTTATCATAACATGCAAGTCAGGGTTGTCCAAACTCAGTCCTGGAAAGCCAGTGCCCTGAATAGTTTAGCTCCAACTTCTTCCAACACACCTGCCTGGAAGTTTCTAGTACACCTAGAAAGAGCTTGATTAGCTGGTTCAGGTGTGTTTAATTGGGGTTGGAATTAAAATATGCAGGACACCGGCCCTCCAGGACTGAGTTTGGACACCCCTGATGTAAGTGTAATTAAAATTGTTGCCTCTTTTTGTGTAGTTTGCAAAACATGTATTTAATTGTGTGGTGTAACTTGTAATAACTCTGCACGTCTTGTAATCACTTTTATAGATCAGTGCTTGTACTGTACACTATCTCTTCGGTTAAATCTTTATGGGCTATTCACATATTGCGTCTAACACCACATTTAAAGCGCGACACATGCTTTTTCCTTTACAGATTTAAATACTGAACAAATCATATGGGAGTTGTTGGGATAATTAGGTAAAAATAAATAAAGTGTTTTTTTTTTATAATTATTTTTAGAAGTTTTCACCTTTAATTGGAAAAGACAGTGGAGGTTACAGACTGGAAAGTATTGGGAGCAGAGAAAGGGTAATCTAAAAGTGCACCATGTTGCTAAATGTCAGCACACTAAACCACTAGACCAGGGATCACCAAACTTGTCCCTGGAGGGCCGGTGTACTGCAGATTTTAGCTGCAACCCCAATCAAACACACCTGAACAAGCTTACCAATGTCTTGCTAGGTATACTTGAAACATCCAGGCAGGTGTGTAGAGGCAAGTTGGAGCTAAACCCTGCAGGGACACCGGCCCTCCAGGACCGAGATTGGTGACCCCTGCACTAAACTATTGGCGCCAACATGAAAGTGTTTTTTGACCTTGCGTACATATCAAGTGTTGTTGGAGACCCCCAACACCAAAATATGACCTTTTATAAAGCAAAAATAGGGGCTCTTTAATTTGTGTTCAACAAAAGAGAGAAGTTCATAAACAGTTAAAACCACTTGAGTAAATACTGCGTAAGTCTTTATTTTGTTACTTAAACCATATCTTTAAACTACCTATTCTTTAATATACTTGGCATACATGATTCATTTATTGAAACAGAATGAATTAAATAGTGTGCAATATATCAGATATGCACAAAAATACTCTGAAATACTACAAGCATTTTAAATGCATTTTAATTAAAATAATGCATTAAATGAATGTATTGCTGTGATGGCAATTAGGTCACACACTTTTTATTACAATTTTTTTTTTGATGCAGTTTTTTTTGGGATGCATTGATAAATATAAAGTTCAGAACAACAGCACCCTTTTAAAATGGAAATCTATATTTTTTTACCCCACATATTTAATTGCATTATGCATTCAATATGTGGTATTAGTTTCTTATTCATCCATTAAAAAAAAATTCTTATCAAATAGTCATGTGCTTATATAAAAAAATAAATAAATAAAAGGAATGAAAGTCAAGGGATTCATTAACTGCCATTAATTCAACAACGGAGATGAAAAACTCCCCAAAAGAATTCTTAAGAGCAGCCTTTAGGTTTTAAACAATGCAAATGGATGCAAATCTTGACTGGTTGTCTCTGGTACTCCTCTTACAAGCATCCATCCTTGACATTCAGCCACCGGATGACACAAATGAGTTACAGCCAAGTATTTTACCACTTCTGACTGAGCTAGCCCTTTTCATCTTGGAAACGGAAATGCTTTTAGACATTTAAACTCTTTGCTTGCCGGTGACTGACAGTGTCCCATGCTGACTGTTCATCTTCCTCATCACATCCAGAAGATCAGCCCTTTCTCATGGGAGTCTAATGTGCAGTGGGGAATGTACAACTAACCACATCAAAGTATAATGCTCTTCCCATTGTTGCACAACGACATTCATTTCCGTGAAAAAGAGAGCTTGGCTTTTCATTGAACTCTACCAGCTTAGTTACATCTGGCATTATGGTTAACACTACATAAATCCCACTGCTTGTTTGCTGCTATGACTAAGCCATTTAAAGACTAAACCGATTTCTTTGTTTACAAAGCACTGGACACAAACCATCAATTTATCATTTACAAAAAGCCTTTAATACTATATTACAAGTATACATGTAGTATTTGAAGTCATTTTTCTTACCGGTTGTGGCCGTTATCTGGTCAGATTCACTATTAATGCCCCTGATGACAGCGTACACCTGCACTATGTACGTGACTCCAGGTTTGAGGCCTGTGATTAGGTAGGAGTTTTTCGTGTTTTCCACCTGGACCTCTTTAATGGCTCCCTTGTTTCCCTTTGGATGGTAGGACAGGATGTAGTACTCTGCTCCTCTCACAGACTCCCACTCCACCAACAGAGACACATCTGTGACTTTGATCAGACGGAGGCCTTTTGGTCCTAGAACTGAAAGATGAAGCAATATTGTCAGTGCATTTTTTAAGTTATTTTCAGATGACACAGTTATTGTCTATGCATTAAGGTCCTGTTTATGCAAATGTTATTTTAACCAAAAATAGGAATAATTTGTTATTATATTTATTAGGAAATTGTTAGTTTGGAAAACAAAATGCAAAGGCTACAAAAATGCAAACATATTAAATGTGAAAATTTAAACAGGAAAAACGAAAATGCGTAAATATAACATCAATAATAAGACATATGAATGAGAATTGTTATCACTACAATTAATAATACTATTATTAATTATTTATTATTCGTTATTGTTACACAGCTGCCTGGAAAACTTGATTCTGATTTGTTCAGAGGTATGTTATTACCAGATAACAACCACTGAATAGTAATAACATCCGGGTTCTTCATCAGCGAATACGTTTACATCCATATTCATATGCTTGTCTTTCATGTCGCTGTTTTTGAC
Source organism: Danio rerio (assembly GCF_052040795.2). Classification (NCBI taxonomy): domain Eukaryota; kingdom Metazoa; phylum Chordata; class Actinopteri; order Cypriniformes; family Danionidae; genus Danio; species Danio rerio. Next base: position 38,901,458 of record NC_141022.1, read on the forward strand.
TGTTTGGCCCCATGTTTTGTCTGAATAATACATACATTCACTGGCCACTTTTTAGGTACACCTGTCCAACTGCTTGTTAACGTAAATTTCTAATCAGCCTATCACATGGCAGCAACTCAATGCATTTAGGCGTATAGACATGGCCAAGATGATCTTCTGCAGTTCAAACCGAGAATCAGAATGGGGAAAAAGGTGATTTAAGTGATTTTTAACATTGAATGGTTGTTGGACCCAGATGGGCTGGTTTGATTTTTTTTCAGAAACTGCTGATCTACTGGGATTTTCATGCACAACCTACTTAATAAAGTGAGCGCAGGTTAGTGTACTTGCTGACCATTAGCCGCTTTTATTTCTGACTGCTTTGCATTTAATAAAGAAATTAATAAGCTATTACAGCTCAGAAAAAAATGTTTTGTCAAATTTTTATGTTTGGTGGCGAGTAGCCGTGTTATAAGCTGGAGAAATTAATAAAATTAAAAACACATTTTATGTGTCATTTTTTTGGAAAATAAATAAAAAAATATACAGCTATATGAAAATTTATAATCTATGGGTTAAATAAAATCTAAATAAAAATCTTAATACTAAGGAAATCACATTTAAAGTTCTTAATACATATTACTAATTGCATATGCATAAATACATATTATCCCTTACTTATATTGCTGCTTATTGTGTAAATAATTATATTATTTATTATGTTTTTAAAAACAGCTTTTTATCTAAAATTGTTTATATTGTTTCTTTTTTATCAAGTAAGTTTATCTTCTTTTTTAATGGTATATGTACACTTTAGTGTTTAATAATCAATTTGGTTATAGGACAGTTAACATTTAGAATTGTTTGTCAAAGTGGTCCTAAAATCAAATTGATTATTAAACACTACCTGTTCTTATTTTAGGGCAACTTTGATAACTTTACATGTTGACTACTGTTTTTCGCAAATAGAAAGAACCACAACACACTGAACTAAATATACAGTGTATATTTTTCTTTTGAAGAAAATCTAAATGTTTGCCGTGGCTTTTTCACCCATGTGCGAACATCATACAGAAATATCTGCAGAAATAATCTCTTACGAAAATCATTGCACACCCCTCTTTAATAATTGAAATGTTGTGATGATCTTTGAAACAATCAGTGATGGATGAGTTACATGTCCAAGTTTTGCACAGAATAATATTAGTATGCAAGATGGCGTCACTTTAATAGTTCTTTTTTCGTTTATAAAGCTTGTTATGCAACTTATTTTGCCAAATACAAGGTGATCTTGAGGTTTGCTGAACATCTGAGCTGGCCATTTTAGCCAGATACATTTTCACTCTGATTTCTTTGTGGTTTTGAGGCTTCATTAATAAGTATGGATCATTACAAAAACGGCACATCTGTGGAATAAGAAAAAATAGGGAGGCCTCCAAACCAGGACGGTTATTCCCAGACGGTCAGTGAAGTTTCCATGAACACATCATCCACTGGCTTACAAAGAAAAATGTAAAGTTGATGGTGGATTTAAGGAAACACCACAAGAGAGGGAAAAAAAGAGGGAAATCCATAAGGGGGAGAAAAGTGTGCTGCGGAGACCGCGTTACTCAGGAAAGAATGAACAGCAGGTTTGGACATTGCTCCACATGGCGAGAGGGCAGGAAGTCAAGCGTTTTCCTTTAGTCCTGCAGGAACCTTTCCATCCAGTGGCAATTCATACCACAATTCCTCCTCCAGGCTTTGCTAACATTTTCACCCGTAAATAATACTTAAAATAGCCAGCAGAACTAATGAATTATCATTAGCCGACTAGACTGAAAGCATAAGTGTGTTTCCACTGATTGATTATGAGAGATGATCAACACTCAAAACACGATTTTTGCTGCTTGTTCAAATGACTTGTTTAAAATGAGCTGAATCAACACAGTTCTTGGGTGTTTTTTGGGACAACTTAAATGTTTTATGTTTAATACACTTATTTTTTTAAAACAATTAAGTTAACTTAATTGATGTGTGTTGGGACAACATGAAGGAATTGTGTTTCCCAGCATGATTTACAGTTGAATCACAATTGTACAGCTCTGTTTAGAACTCGCAATTGTCTATCTTTAAATCTGATAAACATCAGTGTGATACTTAAAGCATTTTAAATAACTACACATGCTCTTTTATTTACATTTCATAAGGTCTGTTATAAATTCACATTTTTATCATACCATTTTTGACTCTACACCACAAAATGACAGGTTACGAGTGTCAATTTATAGAAATTGTGATTTAAACCATGTGAAAGGGGAATAAATAAGCTCTCCATTAATGTGTGGTATATTAGGGCAATATTTATCTGGGTTACAAGTAACTATGTGAAAATCTATCATCTGAAGGTTAAAAGTAATCTAAATACGGAGGAATTCACATTTAAAGTTCTTAACAATGCATATTACTAAACATAAATGAAGTGGTTATATATGTATAGTAAGACATTTTAAAATATATTTATACAATTGAAGTCAGAATTATTAGCCCTCCTTTGAATATTTTTTCTTTTTTTAAATATTTCCCAATTGATGTTTAACAGAGCAAGGACATTTTCACAGTATATGTGATAATATTTTTTCATCTGGAGAAAGTCTTATTTGTATTATTTCAGTTAAAATATAAGCAGTTTGTAACTTTTAAAACTATTTTAAGGTAAAAATGATTAGCCCCTTTAAGCTATATTTTTTCGATAGTCTACAGAACAAACCATCATTATACAATAACTTGCCTAATTACCCTAACCTGCCTAGTTAACCTAATGAACCTAGTTAAGCCTTTAAATGTCACTTTAGGCTGTATTGAAGTGTCTTGAAAAAATGTCTCAAATATTATTTATTGTCATCATGGCAAAAATAAAATAAATCAGTTATTAGAGAGGATTTATTAAAACTATTGTTTAGAAATGTGTTGAAAAAATCTTCTCTCCATTAAACAGAAATTGGGGAAAAAATAAACAGGGGGCCAATAATTCTGACTTCAACTGACTGTACATGTATATTCATGGAACATGATCTTTACTTAATATTCATGATTTGTCCTATCAAAGTAAAATTTACAATTTTAGCCCATACAGTATATTTTTGCCTTTTATTCCTTAAATGCAGGTTTTGTGGTCCAGGGTTACATTGGCTGTTTCTCAAAATGCGTTCTTCAGCAGTCTTGTGTCCTGTGTAACATCATCATTAGCTGCCAAAGTTCAGTTCTAATACTCAAGACCGCAAGAACAGAAGATGCGTGAAACTTCCCTGATGTGTTGTTGATATAGAGGACGCATCCATGCAGACTTGAGCACCGAACTCACTCTAGAAGTCCCAGAAGTCATTGCGACTGGAAGTGGGAAACGCAGCATTTTATATAGGTATATTATTAAATTTTAGAAATATAACTTATTTATCTCAGGAGTTTCCCTAAATGAAACGCTGAAAGTAAACATTACCATCCTAATAAATGCATAAACACATTAAGGGTGTTTATTTGCTGAAATTCATATTAAAACCTGTTTTATTTAAATAATGCAGCTTATATTTATTATGGTTAAATGCATAGTATACATTTTGAAAAGGGGAAAAACAATAAATCATTGTATTAATGACCATCAGGAAGAACGCAGCGTCTTATTTCTCACAGGACGCATTCTGTTCTGCAGTCTCCCGAGTTTGTTCTGAGGACACCTGGCAAGTCCGACACAGCCATTGTCTCTTTATTGAACAAAACTTCTGACTTTTATGCAAGGTTTAAATATATCGCAACAGCAGTTGTTTTTAAAGTAAATTTAATTGTCAGCATCTGTATTGTGTTTATCAGCCATTAAGACATTAACCAAAACTTCACTCTCTCATTGTGAGTAGAACAAAGTTGCCATGCTGATCTTTTGACCGCATTCACAATTAACGTAGAATCGTTTCATGGTGTTTTCCCAGTTTTCATTCAGATCTAATCTGTGTGGGTTTGTAATCGCTTCCACATAATCCCGTGGGTCTAGGCTTGCAGAGCAAATTTCTTTATTTATATGCTACTGTTTTGGCTATATTGTAAATTATTTTGTCTTAATAGATTGAAAGTGACAGCAGTGACATTTACTTATCTATTTTGAATAATATCCTTTTACTTTTTTTTATTAATCCAAAAAATACATACTTTCAAAAATGTTTAAAATAAATTACAAGGATCCAAGGAAAATTTGATCTGATTTGAATTTACAGGTTTTTTTTTTTTTATTTATCTAGCAAAGAGTTTTTCGGGGAAATATTAAGCACATTATTTTTAACATTGATATGAAATATGACATTCTAAAATACTATTCAAAATATTTTTGAAAGATTGTGCGAGAGCTTATTGTTATATTTTAAATATAGAGTTAAAGTCAGAATTATTAGCCCCCCTTTTGATTTTTTTCTTTTTTATATATTTTCCAAATGATATTTTATTGACCTTATTCTAAAACGCGGAAGTGCGCCTGTTTTCGCGATTGTCTTAGAACTTTTGATTCAGTCGCCTATGGGAGAAATGACTAGGAATAATAAACGACAGAAAACAGTCAAACTACTTGCTCAACAAAAAAATGTTTGCATGACTATACAGACCAAGTAGAATAATATAATAAGAAAATATCAAATTGCAACCTCAAGCAGCGTAACAAGCAGTTTTTAACGTCAAAAAATGAATGCAAGTGAATGAGACCGGAAGTCTCATGCCAAAAAGATTCAAATGGCAGCGCCCACTTGTCGGCGGAGAATAAGGTGAATAGAACAAGGAAAGTTTCACAGTATGTCTAATAATATTTTTTCTTCTGGAGAAAGTCTTATTATTGTTTTTTTTTTCAGCTAGAATAAAAGCTGTTTAAAAAAATTATAAATAAAAATAAAAACATTTTAGAGTCAAAATTATTAGCCCCTTTTAGCTAATTTTTTTTTTCGATAGTCTACAGAACAAACCATCATTATACAATAACTTGCCTAATTACCCTAACCTGCCTAGACTAGTTAACTAACCTAGTCTTTAAATGTCACTTTAAGCTGTAGATAACTGTCATCATAGCAAAGATAAAAATAAATCAGTTATTAGAAATGAGTTATTAAAACTATTATGTTTAGAGATGTGTTGGAAAAAATCTTCTCTCTGTTAAACAGAAATTGGGGAAAAAATAAACAAGGGGCTAATAATTCTGACTTCAACTTTATATATAATTATAATTATATACTAAAGTGTATTATATTTGTACAGATTGCATATTTAAAAGTGCAATAAAAGATGTTTAGTGTATTAAAAGTAGGATAAAATATATATATTTTATTGTTATATTAAAAGTTGTATATTTTAATTCAACCTAATGGTGTGTCAAATAAGCTGTTAATTGCACCCAGTTCATCTTAAGTTTACGTTAAATAGTACGATAGATTAACTATTAGTATATTAAGTACAAAATTAGTAGCCGAAAATAGAGCACTTTAAGTACATTATAAAAGAGCACTAAGTGGATTTAAAAATGTATTTAGTGCAATTCTTTAACCTGGGAGTGTAGACTGGAGTATTAGCTTCTGAAAATATATAATTTAAAAAAAATAATTTTTATAGTAAATTTTATTTTCATTTCTTCCAAATGCATGAAATAAGCAAAATAGACACATAAAATATGTTAGACGTTGTTTAAGTTTTTAAAAGTAATGGAGCATACAGCATAAACCCTAATATATACACTGTGATAATCCTTATATTTTTATAGCCTCTGGTGTTCATGGCATGGCTTTCTAAAATCCTTGTAAGAATTTACAAGTCAGACATCCCCATATATGCAGGAACGAGTGTGGTTTAATAACATTGGCAGCTCCCTATAGCGTTAGATATGGAAAATCCTTCAAACAAGTTATGGACAGTTGAATGCCTCAAGTAATATAGCAAAACCAATTAGTGTCAAGATCATGAGATTGTAATGGCTAAATTGATTTGTTTGACTAGTTTGCAGTGCTTGTGTCTACCTCACTGCTATTATCATTCTTGAAGTAAATTACACGGTGCCCAAACTCCCCTAAGAAGCCTTTCAGAAGTGTTAACACAGATGATATGTCACACCCTAAGGCTCTGGCCATGGCTAATAGTTAATTTTGAAACTCAGCTCATCTATCCATGCATTCCAGCTCTGAGGCACTCCACGTCTTCTGAAGCTCTGAGAGCGAAACGCATGGAACTGAATAGGATTGATGAAAAAAAAATTCCCTTGTGCTAATGAGGCCTATCTTTTACTGTTTTCTTCCAGCAGGAGACCGCAAAATAAGAGCTAATATAAGCAAATGAACTACTTCAGTGTGTCTGTTTAGTGCTTATATAAGTGCTAATTGGAAAAGTAGAGCAGTCAGTTTCAGTAAATTGTAAATGATAGTAACTTTTTATGTTGAAGCTTGAGCTTGAAAAGTTGCTTCTTTGTTATCTTGCCTTCTTTAAAAAGTATGCATACAATTCTGAGTGACTTGAAAAGAGTTTTACAGTTGTACACATGAGTTTCAGATTACTATTATTAACAGATTAATGTCTTTTATAATAATTTTTTTAATTAAACATACAGAGAGACTAAGAAATGTTTTTCGATTAAGTGAATCAAACACAAACACAGCCAGTGTAGTCTGATTACAGAACAAACGCTTGTGTGATACAAACCAGAAAAATGACTTATAATATGGGTATGAACACATTTGATAGTATTTTGAATAATTTTAATAACAATAATTAAACAATATTTTGTATAATATGTAATAGGGCTGTGCAATATATAGTTTCAGTATTAATATCGCAATGTGTGCATCCCAATAGTCACATCGCAAGATATGCAATGTTGGGTGGGAATTATAGTTGATCTGGAGCTACAGAACACATGGGATTTCTGGAGTCACTGCTGAGTTTAAACATAATTGAGTATAAATGTATCATCAACATGTGTTTTTAAGGCCTATGATTGAGCATTTCAAGAGAGTTTAAAGTATTTGGGCTCAAAAAATGAGGATGTTTGGAGGTGTGACGGATTAATTTGATTAATTATACAGAATTTTATACGATTTATGGAAAAAAGTTTATCTTACTTTAAATTTTTGTCATTTCTGGTATAAATATCTGCCCTTTAATCTAAACATAAGATAACTCACTCAGTTGGCAGATAATTTTGATTGTTTAAAGGAAAAACCTCTTAATTTTGACGTTTAAATTTGACTTGCTCTAAAAATAATTAGGACTACAAATGAGACAAAGCAAAGTAAGAAAAGCATTTTTTGCATTGTAATTATTTAATGTCTGTACCTTAATACTGTTAGACTCCTCTATTCAAATTTTGTGAAACTTTTTTTTTCTCTTCAGTTAGAGCAATTGGTGAAGTTTGTTCTTTGCCGTTGTTGCCACTGGCTTGTTTGGTTGGAACTTGTGGCGCTGCACATTAATAGACTTGCTCTTCAGTGTTTGGATTTTCAGCAGTGAAATGTAAACCACACTGAACTGAACTAAACCAAACCTCAACTCTGAAAACTGGACTGAAACAGTTTCAATTTACTAGAACTTTTATGTTAAGCTGATTTATGTTATACTGTTTTCCAGTACTGGGATTGCAGCTCTTATAATTTATATAAATAATAGTTAATTCTATCTGCAATCTGAAAGGCTTTGTTCTGAATGCTACAAACTCTCAAGACCTGTTTTTGTTTCAATAGAGTGATTTCAAGAGTTTACACTTAGATATTGCTTGATATTAATTGCAGGTTTGACATGCTGTCCCAGGAGAGAACCCTGAGCTCGAAGATTGTTGAGTCTAGGGCTCCCACCTTGTCATTTAGCATAAAAGGGGGTCCGAGATCAGGTAGGTCTTGAGAGATCCCCTGGTAAAGGAGGAAAAGGGGGAGATTGGGTGGACGGGGGTATTCTTTAAAAAAAATGAAGATAAGGGAAGTAAGGTGAAATGGCCTATTTATTGTAGGCTTGGGCTCATCTGATTGGTTTATCAGTGATTGTAGATGAGAGACCAGCCACAATCAATCATAGCAAATGCTCCTCTTGAAATTAGTTTATAAAACTTAACATAATAATGTCACACAAAATTCAAATGACAATTTTAATATTATTTTAAACTATAAATATTGCACCACTATCATATTTTTCTTTCAGAACTTCTTGCTAGAACAAATTAACATTTTCACACAGAAGTCATTCTTACCCATGGAGCAGTCGATTCCAAAGAAGCCCTCATCGCAGATGCACTGCCCATCCACGCAGCGTCCATTTCCTATGCAGTCATTGGGACAGGTGGCAATACTGCAGTCTTCTCCTGAGAATCCACTGAAGCACACGCATTTCCCATCCACACAGTGGCCTTTATCTTTGCAGTCGTTGGGGCAGGTGAGCTGGCTGCAGTCATGACCAGTGTAGCCTTCATAGCATACGCAGCGTCCGTCAACACAGCGGCCGTTGTCATTGCATTCATCAGGGCAGGATGAGATGGAGCAGTCTGGACCCTCCCAACCTGGGTTACATTTACAACTGCAGGAGTCCTGTTGATAGGTGCCATGCCCACTGCAGCTAGTGTCCACACCTGGCAGAAGAGAACAGTCTTAGCCTAGTGTACTTGAAGATAGCACATACTGTAGAAGGCTAAAATACGGATTTTGGAGGTTGAAGTACACTAAAATGTCTAGAAATTATACACATGTCTGAAAATGCAGCAGAAAATTAACATTGGAGAATAGTGTGTTTGCATGTGATTTACACTGCTGGAACTAAGACTATAAGACTATAAGATAGGGGGCGAAATTACAGAAAACTTTGAACTTTTTAAATTTGTCAAAACAGCGCCAGGACTTCCATTGATCTAAAATTAGCAACAACATCAGAACTTGAGCATTCTATATTGTATATAATCACATCATGTAGCATCATGACTCTTTTTGGTTAGTTTAGACGTCTTTGGCCAATGTTGTGTTTATAATTCAGTTGACCCACACCAGTTGATTGGTGTTTGATTGGTGCAATCAAGGATTCAGATGGCAGCATTAATTTTTCAAATAAACCACACAACCAACGCTTCTGCCGAGAGTGGATAGTTTTCTAAACAGAGTTGGGATTTAAATTGAAGTGTTCCACTTTGTCCAGTGTTGACAGAAAGAGAAATGTAACTGCAAACAAAGACTGAAATCTTTTTTTTTTTTTTTTTTTAACTGGTGCATGAAAATATATATTCGTAAAAATGTAATGTTTAAGTAATCCTTTCACTTCTACTCTAAGAAGAAAAATGGGACCTATTTCTATTGGTAAAAGTGTGCCCTTGACACCACTCTAAGCCTAGAATTACTAAAACTAAATATATAAATAACATTTTATTTATATATTTCGTTTCCTTATTGGTTTAAGTCATTCTGCTGATTAACCACAGCAAAGTTAAAAAAAAAAATCATTAAATCTTGTGTAAACCTCTTAGTAAGGAAAGTAACATAATAGATTGAACAGACAAAAACAAAAAAAACACAAATGCAACTTAGTCAAACGAAAGTAAACATTATGATGAATTCAGACAAACTTCTTCATATTAAAAATCATGTATGTAGTTAGACAGCACGGTGGTTCATTGGTTAGCACTGTCACCAAACAACAAGAAGGGCACTGATTCGAGTCGCGAATGCGCAGTTGGTTTTTCATGTTCTCCCCGTGTTTGCATGGGTTTCCTCCAGGTGCTCTGGTTTCCCCCACAGCCCAAAGACAAGCACTGTAGGTGAATTGGGTAAGCAAAATTGGCTGTAGTTTATAAGTGTGTGTGTGAATGAGTGTGTGGGTGTTTCCCAGTGCTGGGTTGCGGCTGGAAGGGCATCCACTGCGTCAAAAACATATGCCGGAATAGTTGGTGGTTCATTCCATGGTGGTGATACTAAATAAGGGACTAAGCTGAAAGAAAATGATTGAATGAATGAATGTATGTAGTTAAACATGTCTTATTCAATTTTTGGGCAAGTCTAGCAAGTACTCAATATTCACTCTTGGAAGTTTTCATTCATTCTTTCATTTACTTTTCGGCTAAGTCCCTTTTTTAATCTGGGGTCGCCACAGCGGAATTAACCGCCAACTTATCCAGCAAATGTTTTACACAGTTAATGCCCTTCCAGCCGCAACCCATCACTGGGAAACACATACACACTCATTCGCACACATACATACACTTTGGACCATTTAGACTACCCAATTCACCTGTACCGCATGGTGACCTGTACACAGAAACTGCAACTGACCAAGCTGAGGCTCAAACCAGCAACCTTATTGCTGTGAGGCAACAGCACTACCTACTGCGCCACTGCGTCGCCTCTTAGGAGTTTTGTTTCTGTTAAATGAATTGTGGTGCAGAAGCTTTGTTTGTGTGGTTTATTTGAAAAAGTACTGCTGCCATCTGAATCTTTGAGTTGACAAAATAAAAAGCAAACTAAATCTAACAAAACCATTAATGAAATGAACTAAAACTAAACAGAAATGTACAGCAAATGTACAAATAATGTCAAAATAAAAACTAAATCAAAAAGGTAAAACTATTAATAACCTTAATAACTATTAATAACTGAAGCAAATTGTTAGATTTTTCTTTTGTTTTAATAATAACCTATGGACAAAAGGTCAAGCAGGTGGTTACGATGCCAGTTATAGATTTAGACTAAAACCTGACTCGACTCTACTAAATTTGGGGCGTATTTGGGTATACAGTATATGCCCCATTTCTTAGTTTCTCAAAGACAAGGTGCGATCTTCATGTTTGGACTACTACCTGCCCCTCCTTTGCAGCAGCCCTGAGCGCACTGGCTCTTTAAGTAGTTGACTTCCTCCTCCAGGCCATTTACACGGTACAGCAGAGCTTTGAAATCCTCCGAATCTGCACATCCACAACCGGCCGGCTGGAGGCGTATGCTGTGCTTGAAGACAATGTCATTCTCTCCATTCACTGTGACTAACTGTCCTTCTGAGGCCTGGTCCTGGGAAAGTTGACCTACTTGAGAACCCTGCTTACAACCGGAGTCAATCCTGTAGACGTGGCTGAAAGTGACTTCTTTCTCTGCATTCACCGCCTCCTCTGAGAGCACAATATGGGACACCATAAAGAGCGTCCCCAGTAGAAAAAGGCCTCTTTTCAGCCGGTTTAATCTAACGGCCATGGTTTCTGAAAGAAAGCAGAAAGACATGAACCCTTGGAGAATCTTACGATGATCGTGTGGTTGAATTTACAAGCGTTTCTTTCTCAAAATATCAAACTTTCCTTATGGTCTGCGGTTTCACCTTCCAGTAAGTAGCTTGATTTGCATGCTGCCCACACGAAAAATCAATGCGCAAGACATCGCATTATGTTTAATGGAGCGAAATCTGTTTTACAAGGCCAGAGTTAGAGATGTCTGATCCTACAGCAGGACCTGGGCAAACCATATGTTTGCCAAGCACATTCCATCCAAACCATTAATTGCACATGCTCAACCACAAGGGCTTCTGGGAGCAGAAAATCCTTCTAACTAAATGATGTAATCTCCGTGACAATTATGTCATTCAGAGCTTTTAATACATAAAAAGCAGTATGTTCTATTAAAGAGAAAATGAACATTTGGAGAGAGCCACCTGGGATGTGTTTGCTTTAAAAATAAAATAAAATGTGGCCAGAGCACACCTAACTGAGTGCAATTCATTAACAGTGATTTTCTGATCTTGGCATGCAAATTAGGGCTGCGCAATATATAGTTTTAGCATTGATATTGCAATGTTTGCATCTGTAATAGTCACGTCACACACACAATCACAGAACTGTATTTAATAAATCCATTTTTGGCGAAGCAGTGGCGCAGTAGGTAGTGCTGTCGCCTAATAGCAAGAAGGTCGCTGGTTCGAGCCTCGGCTCAGTTGGCGTTTCTGTGTGGAGTTTGCATGTTCTCCCTGCATTCGCATGGGTTTCCTTCCGGTTGCTCCGGTTTCCCCCACAGTCCAAAGATTTTTATATGATTTATTTTTTTGTTTTTCCCACTTGGAATTTGTGTCTTGTTTCTAGTCCAAATTTCTACATTTCAAAGAGAAATCAAGATTATTTCACCTACCCTACTTTCAGATAATGTTGCTTGTTTTAAGGAAAAACTCTTCTTTTCACTTATTTCTTCTGACGGTGAAAACAAAACACTATTTTTTACTTGCTCTAAGATTTTTTTTAGATTTGGACTAGAAACTAGACAAAACAAAGTGATGGAAGCATTTTTTGCATTGTGACTATTCAATTACTTTACCTATACTGTTAGACTCCTCAGAAACACATGAAAAAGAGCTATTTGACAATATTAATTTACAATATTGTAAAACTGTATTCATACAAAAAGAACATTTTTCTGTATTCACAAAAAAATAAAATATCGCGATATCAGATTTTTACAATCGCGCAGCCCTATACTGGTAATCTTGATGTGGAGAAAATAAGTTTTTGTTATAAGATAGTAAATATATGTGGAGAGTTCAGATGCAAAAAACCTCTAAATGCCATCTGAATTTTCCTCCTAAATTAAGATTTTTCTCTGGCTACTATGTATAAGTTGAGTAATTTCCTTTTTATGTCAAATAATAATGTATTTTTATTGCCTTCAATGTGAAATTTGTGAACATAAATGTAGGAGTGTTTGAAAATGGTCATTTTACTCTACATAGAAATGCCAACTGACCCAGCCAGGGCTTGAACCAGTGACCTTCTTGCTGTGAGGCAATCATGCCACCCACTGCGCCTATGCTACATAATATTTAATAATATTATATTTTCAATTAATCAAAGTTCTAATTAAATTTACAATGTTGATTTTTTACGTAAAAACTATAATAAATACATATAAAGTGTCTAATGTTAAATTAAATGTCAATGGGGAGACATTAGTCTAATAGTTCATAATTAGTATCATATTTTAAATGTTTAAAAAGACAAATGAATAAATCCTAATAAATACATCAACTAAAATGAACCCCCAGAATGTAAAACACTCATATATCTTATTACATAACGCAAAGCCGAGGGCCCCTGTGAGCCTAAAGGACCTAAAATGACAGTCATTTACTTTTACTTTTACCACCAAAAGGTTCCACAGACATTGCATAACTTAAGAAAATAACAGACAAACGTCTGCAAGTCACTTTTCCTTTATAGGTTTGATATGATTTATTTCTGTTTTTCTTTTATCAGTCACAGGCTCTGATAATAAACCAATGGCTTACACATTTAACACATTATTGTATCATTTATTCATTCAAGCCATTTATTCATTCCACTCTTTTTGTTTCGAAACATTAAGGAAATCTTTGTAAATGTGGCGCTTAAATATAAACACAGAACAACACACATCAAAGTTCAGAAGCAGATGTGGAATGGCAGAAATGCTGAAATGAGAAGACAGAGGACTCCCTCAGGAGCAAGATAGAAATGTGAACAGAAGCAGAGAAAAATCTGGAGCTCATGCCACACGGATCAACCAACCGAGCAGAAAACATTGCTGGAGGCTGTTGTTTTTGAGAGATTCTCTTTTGCAGATGTGAAGAGATCCATTCCTTCGCATTAGTCTGAGTAGACTAAATCTGAGACTGACTAACGGCCATTCTGTGCTCCTGAGTCCAAATAATAACTATTAAAGCAAGATGAATCATTTGCTAAATCCAAAACATCCAGTCAATGCGTTCTTGCCAATGAAGCCCAGATTTATACTGCTAAATTTTTAAATATACTTAGCCTCCCTACTTAAAGAAAGAACCACTTCAAAAATCACATCAATATAACAAGCAGAATGACTACACGGAGTAAAACAGTAACAGTAACCGCATAACAAATCAGCAGCAGAGTTCATATGGAATAGTTTATTTAAGCAATTTGTGATTATTTTGGACAAAAGTACTGGTCTAGCATGCTAATTTAAAGCAATTCACATCTGTGATTCAATAGTGGCTGCGTACTGGATCCGAATATCTCCCATTTTCTATTTGAATTGATGCATCAAAATGAGGATATTAAACTCACATGGGGGGTTACATTTAAACACTTAAGCATTGAGCCAATACAAAATTGGTACCATTATTTTAGGTGCACAGTGCATGGCATCAGATGGTAGCTACTGCTAATGCAAATCAGAAAATAAAATACTGATATGATCTAAATTATGTGGAATAAACTGATTGTATTTTTTAGCTGAATGGCAAAAAAAGTGAATGATGTTCTTCACTGTTTCTTAATTCTAAGAAGAGCACTGACAAATAGGAACATGGATGAATACCTCAAAGTATTTACAACTCGCCAAAAAACCTTATTTGCATAGACAAATAGTGAAAACTTACAGTTAAATGCTTCCCTTACTGCTATTTGATTTGTATAATGTAAATAATTATTTTCACAATGACAGGACAGTTTATATTAATCAACAATCCTCAAGCATGTAAATGTACCCAAACTAGCCCAAAAACTAGTTTTTATTGGTAATCCCTTTGCCAGATATTATAAGCTTATAAAACAACAAAAATACAATTTCAAATTATAAACAAGACTTTTTTATTTTAACGATTTAGGCGCAACGTTTAAAGAGCATGACAATAAGCATTAAGGCCATTTCTAACTCCACTTCTGCTATTTTAAGGATGGAAACATACGTTCTGCGCCCCAACGCATGGTCTAACAGGGTTGTGCTTATTTTCTTAATGGGTTATGGGTGTTTTTTGAGCATAACCTGCATTAAACCAATCTCATCTACCATTCCTTTTAAGAGTCAGTTGTGTCACGCCATGGCACATTTGCTATTTACATGGAGGACTTTATAAAAAGAAAAACTGAGAGGAAAAACTGAACGCTTCACTAGCGAGAATACAGTTAAACAATCTGCGCAGGGATAAATAACAAGCCTCCTCCATTGGGCGTCTTTACTTTCTCTTTACTTTACTCTTACTCTTTACTTTCATGGATAAGAAAATGGTGGAAACTCACTCTACTGAAGACATCCATCAGCCTATATATTTAATTTAGTTTAAGCGCAAATATTTGTTTCAAAACTATTTCAAGATTCTGTTTTAATTTCTAGCAAACAAATAAATGAACAAGAATAACAAAGTGTGGTCAAAAAACATAATGAACAGTGGTTATATCCAAACACACGGCTTATTCTTATGCCGCATATGATGATGGAGACGGTGAAAAGGAATGAATATAATAAATAATACTACTACTAATAATAATAACATTATACAAGTGCAAATTGTCATCAATATACTGAAAAAAGCCCTCGGCATAAAGAAAGCATGGAGGTAGTGGTTGTTATATTTATGTCGAAAATAATATTTTTTTGTATTAAGCATTGTCTAGGCAATTGAATCTGCATAGGCACATAACTAAGGTGCTCTGCGCTGGACTTTGGACCAGCTTTCAGTTGGTTAGTGGCGCAGTCTATTTCAGTTCCTCAACACAGCAACACGCAACAATGCACCTTTAAACACCTACTTTTCAGAGAGGAATACACATGAGACCACAAAGTGTCGCAAATTGATTAAACATTGCTATTTAAACAACGTGGCGCAAAGCGTGAGATTAGGGTTGCGCTGGTCTAAAAAAAGCAACAAACCTCGCCAAACACGTCTTGTGCCTTAGTGCACCAGGTGTATGATAGAGCTTATAGTGTTGTTTTTGTGATGCAATTGGCTTTGAGTCAGGTGCAGCACGGTTCCACAAAAAAGATAAAAGCAATGTAAAACCAACATAAAACTATGTGATTGCATACACTTTTCTCTTACATTTGCTTTTAAAAACACTTCTGCTTGGGTTTATGGATGAGTTTAGGTCAGTGGTTTGTCTAGGTGATCTAATTAACAAGCCCTGCCTACTCAAGGGTGTGTATCTAAAACATAGCTGTATTTCAGATTTGCAGAACTGCAGACAGCACCCTCTAGCGGATTTGTCATCTGAAACTTGCAAACAAATGTACCAGGGTGCAACGTATTATACATTTAGCAAAAATATAGGCTGAGGCTCGTATTTCAAGAGAGTCTGGAAAATGACAACCGAAAGCCGGACAATGTGGCATTATATAAGAATTTTTGCTTTCCTGAGTTTTATTGCGATGAAAATCAGAAATAGTCAGCACCAGTAGATCACAGAGTAAAACTATTGACGTCTTGCACTGTGCAATTAAAATAATGGCACCCCCCATAGATCAAAATGAATGTTTTTTTTTGTTTTTTTTATGGATACTACATATATCAGTAAAATATATTTTCATAACAAATTTAAAGCATATCTAGCGTACATTAAAACATACAAGTGTTAATACCATGGGTGCCTTTAGAACAATCAAGAACATTTCTCTATGTGACCTCACAGGCTCCCTGATGCTAATTAGACTGGATGGTGTAGTATTGAGGCATTGAGTGGTGAGGTCCACTAACCGTCCTTCTGTAGCCCACATCACAGACCCAGACACCACACACATGCTGAGGCTGCTTGGCCCTTTGAGGGTCTCGTTTATTGCTTTCTGTCAGAAGGTTTTATTTCATGTTCACCGTTCCTTTTTGCTCTTTTATTTATCTTGGAGAAGGCGCTGAAAAAACCTGCCAACTTTCTTTTCTACCACTACTAAGGTGTTGTTTAAAACTGAATGGACAAATATATTGTACATGCAACAAAGCAGATACTCTGTTTCGATTATAGCAATTGAATAGTAGGAAAAAAATTTACATTTTAAAATCCACAAAGTATGGCTTAACCACATTTGGCATGTACTTGTCAAATGCATGACATCAATAACAGAATTGCTAGTGAAAGATATTACAACTTAAATTATCTTGTTTTAATTTCATAATTCTCGCCAAATGGAAAACATTGAAAAAAACTTCATAAATGTAAAATATATAGAAAAAATAGTTTTACAGTAACTTATACAAATTAATTAAGTACATTATGTGCATGTTTATAAAAAGTAGAGATGCACCATATATCAGCGGCCATACCGATATTGGCCAAAAAATGCTATTTTTTAATGTTGTCAATATCGGCCTGATATCAAAATTAGGCTGATATCTTTAAGCTGATAAATTTCAAAATTGTACAGAACTGCCTGCCTTGTAAGCACGAGGCATTTTGTGGGAGTGTGGAAATAAAAGTGTCAAATGACTAACAATTGTTTATAACACTTTTTATTGGAGAGCATTTGAGCTGGTTTGAGCTCTTAGTTCTTTCATTTTCGTTTTCATTTTATTTAAAATATATTCAACTTGTTTGTTAATTAAACCCCGTTTTGTTATTAACATATTATTTTTTTGCAACTTCAAGTTACTTGTTAATTTGCTATGTGAGTAAAAGGAAATAATTTATGCTTGCTGCTGATTTTTGTGAAATCGTGAATATAGGTCTATATAACCACCTTGCATTAGTTCATTTTTAGTTTTTAAAATAAAGTCAGTTGTTCACTGTTCAAAAAAATTTTTTTCTTTAAATATATACAGTTAAAAAAAGAATTATTAAACCCCCTGAATTATTATCCTCTTGTTTATTTTTTCCCCAATTTCTGTTTACCGTAGAAAATATTTTTTTTAACTCATTTCTAAACATAATAGTTTTAATAACTCATCTCTAATAACTGATTTATTTTATCTTTACCTTGATGGCAGTACATAACATTTGACTTGATAGTTTTCATGACACTTCTATACAACTTAAAGTGACATTTAAAGGCTTAACTAGGTTAGGTTAACTAGGCAGGTTAGTGTAATTATGCATGTTATTGTATAACAATAGTTTGTTCTGTAGAGAATCAAAAAAAATTTTGCTTAAAGGGGCTAATTATTTTGACAATGGTTTTTGAAAAATTAAAAACTGTTTTTATTGTAGATGAAATAAAACAAATAAGATTTTATCCAGAAGAAGAAGAAAAATTCAGACATACTATAAAACTTCCTTGCTCTGTTAAACATCATTTGGGAAATATTAAAAAAATTTAAAAATAAAATAAAGAGGGGCTAATAATTCTGACTTTAACTGTATATTTATTGGCTAATATATCGTTTATCAGCCTCCAAATCTAAAGAGTTATCGTTTATCAATATCGGCCCAAAAATCCATATTGGTGCACCCCTAATAAAAAGCACTGTACTTATTCACTTTTCTGAATAATATTATAATTATTATTCTCTGCAAAATATCCTCATATAAATTATTCAAATCAAAATATTTATATAAAATAGATCAGAGATTGTTGTTGTCTAAAATGACATCTGAATCACTATAAGTTTGTTTACATAGCTAAATTATGTAAATGTAGCTATGACTATCAAACATTTAGCACTCATAAAAGTGCAAAAAAAAAAAAAAAGTTAACATAAAAGATTTTTAAAAATTCAAATAATTAGATTGCACAGCTCTAGTACAGACAAATCTAGTTGGGTCTAGTACAAACCCAACAGTCAACTTTATCAAATAAAATGAGTGTAGTTAATTAAAAATTTACTGAAAGTTAATTCTACTTATTTTAAAGGGGGTTTTGAACTCAGTGTTGAAGTTAAGGAGTAAGTTAAATACCTCATTACTTCAACTTAAATGGAGTAAGTTCACAGTACTCATATAGATTAGTTTTTAACTCAAATGGTTTGTAATAATCGGTTTCCTCAAATGGTTTAAGTTGCCTTAACTTATTGGGTTTTACAGCACTCAGTTGGTTTGAGTTCTCTTCATTTATTGGGTTTTACTGTGCTTAAATTGCTCCGTTTACTCAAATGGATTAAGTTCACTGTACTCTTTACTATTAGTTTTTAAACTAAATGTTTTTTTGCAATCGGTTTCCTCAAATGGTTTAAATTAGCTTAACTTTTTGGGTTTTACAGTGTGGATGGATAGATGGATGGATGGATTACATTTTTATAATTTTAAGAATATATTAAATATTTATTATAATTTAAAAAATAATTTTTATCTCAACTTAAAGCTGTATTTTTCAACATTACAATATTTTAACAAAATTTAAAATATATTTATTTATTTAATCATTATTTATTTTGATGTACTTTTATCTTATGTATTTATTTTATTTATTTATTTATTTATTTATTTTTTGGTATGGTAGATCATCTACTGTAAGTATACCTTAGATTTACAAGATGACTGCAATTTGGACATAGTGATGTTTGAATATTCCCCTCCACACCCAGTTAGCATTTGATTTAAGCAAGCTGTGCCTATTGAAATCCCTGCAGCATGAAGTACTAGAAAGGATAGAAAGGGTATGAGACAGACAAGATGCAGGCGGCTAAGTGGCTAACTTTTTTTTTTGTTTGCTTTTTTGGATCTCAAAATACAAGCTTTCAGCACTGTGACTGGGACTCATTCATGGCTTTTAGGAACTACAGGGGCAAAGACCTACAAGCAATAAGGCTTACAAACAGACTGTGAACAGTATAAATCACATTCTGAGAGGGGAATAAATTGAGTGAGGTTGAAAACAGAAAGCTAGTCTGTGCCTTCACCTCTCCTGAGACACATTAAAAAGAAGACAAAGACAGTCTGTTCCTCTGCATCTGAAGCGGAGCCCTGGCTGCACCATTAGGAAGGAGATTCGGGGTTTACCGATGCACGTAGAGAAGAGGAAGAGAGGTGAGGAGTGCATTCTGTGAGCCGCAAACATGCAGGACTAGTGATTTTCCCCTCCGCTCTTCAGCTGATGAGAGCTGAAAGCAATTAAGCTTAAGTCTAGGTAGAGACTCATTTCCTCTTCACAATATGTACCACTGGGGAAAGAAACCACAGCAGCCTTAGAGGATCTTTCAGCTGCCGAAAATCAACTCTGTTAGTAATGTGCAATGTGCAGGCAGCAAAGTAAACCTCCAGTGGGCTGAATGCAACATCTGCTGTTCATCTGATCTGGGCTTATGATAGTACCTGACGCCAAAACAGTAGCCTTTGCTGCTAATCTGACAGGCGACGAGAATGAAGCTTAGATCTTATATGAAAGCGGGGTCCGAGCAGGTTAAGTAGTATGCATATTGCTTGGGGAAAAAAAGCATGGAGAAGGAATGAGTAAGAAATAGAGAGAGACAGAGACATGACAAGCTCATTTTCCACTCATATTACAGATTAAACAGCAGATTTATTGTGTTTTTTTTATAATCGTCCAAATCAATATACAGTGCTCAGCATAACTGAGTACACCCCATTTTGAAAATGAATCTTTGTATCAATTTCTCAGTGAATATACAGATTTATTAAACAGATATAATTATTAAAATAATATTTTAGTCACCAAAAATATTTAAAAATTGAAAGATAATGCAATTAAATTTAAGCAAAATATTGCAAAAGAAATTACAACCAACAAAATTTCAATTAAATTTTCCTTTTTTTTTTTTTTTTTTTTTGCTTCTCTCGATTTTTCCTCTTTTAAAAATTTGTATTTAATATTTTTCTATAACATATAAATTTTGCTGTAGTAGTTTATGGACCAATTTTGTAAGTTATTTTGTTAGAAAAGTTCCAGATTTGGCTTCAGTACTGACTAATCTAATGTATATGCACAAATATTTTATATTGTATAGCTTTCTATTAAAAATATGAATTCACAAGATAGATTTGTGAAGGGTGTACTTATATAGCTGAGCACTGTGTACTGTGTCTGTATATGTAATATTATCTTAATATGCTAATTTGCTATACAACATTCATAAGCATACATACAGTAATATAAAATTATTATTTTGTTCATTAATATACAATATACTTTTTATATATTTATTTATTTATTTATTTTTAACATTTTAAACCACCATGAACAAAAAAGGCATTAATTTATAAATCTTGCTGCCCACAATAATGCATTATCCATGTTATATTCCTTTAACTGCCCCACAAAGAAAATGAAAATTGTATTGCATTTCTTAACTCCTAATGTCATTAGCTAACACGCTCCATGCGTTTTTTTTTTTTAAAGACATCCCATAATTTCTGAAATATCAACCTCTACCAAATGGATAACATGTCAGCTTATGGTAAAAGTACCAGAATTAATATATATTCTATGAAAAATCTAAAAATATGAAGTGTAAGACCAATTTATTTAAAAACATAATCAAAATAAAACATTTTTGAATACTTAGTTATGTTTATTTTTTGAAGTATGCCATGAAATATTCCAGATTTTCATTTATTATGTTTCTTTTTTTTTTCTTTTTTTTTTTACAATAAAACCAAAATCAAGTGGATTAGTACTTTCTCATTATTTAAAACAGTAAAACATGGTCAACCATTTGGTGGAACAGACAGGCAAAGGAATAGTGTCAAGCTTGGGACACCCATTGGTGTGCAAGATGTATAAATCAAGTCATTTTAATATATTCACTGAACAATATTAATTATCCTAAAGTTGATTGTGAAA
Organism: Danio rerio; assembly: GCF_052040795.2. NCBI lineage: Eukaryota > Metazoa > Chordata > Actinopteri > Cypriniformes > Danionidae > Danio > Danio rerio. Next base: position 38,922,874 of record NC_141022.1, read on the forward strand.
TCAGAGACTGCACCAAATAACACATCTAAATCACTCTTAATGCTTTTTCACTTTTAAAATAGTTTCGAGCATGAATAAATTTTGATTTGCAACAAATTGGTGCACAATATTTACCTAATCTGACTTTTAACAATAAATTACTTTAAATTAAAACATTAAACAATTATTTTCACTTAAATAAATCTACCTCATTCACAAAAAGTGTTTGAAATTGCCTTTCATTGCAAATTAAAATGTATAATTAGCAAGAGTTGGCAAATAATAAGAAATGCAACACACTAAGGAATCATTCATGAAATAAAAGTTTTTACTTTACAAACATTGTAATGTGACTTAAACTGAATTAAACAACATCTTTAATGCTGCAAAAAAAAAAAAGTAACAAGGCTCATGCACAGGCTATTATGAATCTGCAGATGCCTTACCCCAGAATATTCCCTGCCACAGTAACTTTCCTGCTCACTGCCTGACGTCTATTACTGCAAGCACCTGTTTACAAGCTCAGACTGGGCATTCAGGGCCCTCCTGACCAGCAATGTCCCGAGTCCTCCAGCTCTCTGCCTTCAAACACTTTAAATGTCCTCATTGGAGCCCTGAGCCAATGACCAGCCTGGGTGTGGCTTCAGAGACTCCCAAAAAACGACTGAGGGAGGTAATGAGACACTTCTCTGCTGGACATTGTCTGGAACTTATTTCATTAAACATAAACTTAACAAGACTAAACCGTGCTTATACCGCCAGCTCTCACAGGTAGATTTTAATGAACATGCCATTTTTATTCCAGAGCTTTTCTTACAGTAGCACCGCAAATCAATCTGTTTTCCAGGAATTGTGATATATGGCTACTGACAGGCATGTAGTAGAGCCAAAGTCAACATAGTCCAGAACTTAAAGCGTCAAACTACATGGTCGTAGGAGTTTTTATGCGTCCTTTTCATAAATTTCCATCTTTATTCGAAAAGTGAAATAAGTGTACAAATGGTAATTAATGCATTATTTAATTTACACCTTTTGGGTTTTTTAGCTGCTTAAAATGTTCAATTCTAAACATGCAGTTAAACATTAGGAAATTATATATAAAAATGCAGGTGTATGGTCGAATGAATAAAATATAAGCATATCAGAAATACACAGTGCATCCGGAAAGTATTCATAGCGCTTCACTTTTTCCACATTTTTTTTGGTACAGCATTATTCCAAAATTGATTAAATACATTTATTTCCTCAAAATTCTACACACAATACCCCATAATGACAATGTGGAGAAAGATTTTTTAAAGTTGTTGCAAATTTATAAAAAAATAAAAAAGCTGATAAATCACATGTACAAAAGTATTCACAGCCTTTGCCGTGAAGCTCTAAATTGAGCTCAGGTACATTTTGTTTCCACTGATCATTCTTGAGATGTTTCAGCAGCTTAATTGAAGGTAAATTTACCTGTGGTAAATTCAGTTGATTGGATATGATTTGAAAAGGCATACATCTGTCTATATAAGGTCCCATAGTTAACAGTGCAGGTCAAAGCACAAACCAAGCATGAAGACAAAGGAATTGTCTGTAGACCTCCGAGACAGGATTGTCTCCAGGCACAAGGCTGGGGAAGGTTAAAGAATAAATTCTGCTGCTCTGAAAGTTCCCATGAGCACAGTGGCCTCCATCATTCATAAGAGGAAGATGTATGGAACCACCAGGACTCTTCCAAGACGCTTCCTTCCTCTTTCCAAGCTGAGTGATCGTGGGAGAAGGGCCATAGTCAGGGAGGTGATCAATAACTCAATGGTCACTCTGTCTGAGCTCCAGTGTTTTTCTGTGGAGAGAGGAGAACCTTACAGAATGACAACCATCTGTGCAGCAATCCCCCAATCAGGCCTGTATGGTAGAGTGGCCAGATGGAAGTCACTCCCCATCTGGAATTTGCCAAAAGGCATCTGAATGGTCTGACTCTCAGACAATAAGAAACAAAATTCTCTGGTCTGATGACTAACATAACTAAAATTAAGCTCTTTGGAGTGAATGCCAGGCGTTACGTTTGGAGAAAACCAGGCACCGCTCATCACCAGGCTAATACTATCCCTAAACTAAGGCATGGTGGTGGCAGCATCATACTGTGGGAATGTTTTTCAGCAGCAGAAACTGGTCGACTAGCCAGGAAAGAGGGAGAGATGAATGCAGCAATATACAGAGACATCCTGAATAAAAACCTGCATTAGAGTGCTCTTGACATCAGACTGGGGTAACGGCTCATCTTCAAGCAGGACAATGACCCAAAGCACACCACCAAAATATCAATGGAGTTGCTTCACAACAACTCAGTGAATGTCTTTGAGTGGCCGAGCCAGAGCCCAGACCTAAATCCTGCTGAACATCTCTGCAGTGATCTGAAAATGACTGTACACCGTCGCTTCCCATCCAACCTGATAGAGCTTGAGAGGTACTGCAAAGAGCCATGGACAACATTCCCAAAGACAAGTGTGCTAAGCATGTGGCATCATATTCAAAAAGACTTGAGGCTGTAATTGCTGCCAAAGGTGCGTCAACAAAGTATTGAGCAAAGGCTGTGAATACTTATGTACATTGTGATTTTGTAATCTCTTTTCTTTTTATTTTGTTTTGTTTTTATTTAGCAAAGTCTTTTTTTACATTGTCATTATGAAGTATGTAGATTTTTGACGAAATAAATGAATTTCATCCATTTTGGAATAAGGCTGTAACAAAAATGTGGAAAAAAGTGAAGAGCTATAAATACTTTCCGAATGCACTGTATATTAGGCTATATAAATATCCGTATAATTTTTTCAAAACGTTTGTAAAAATGTATTCCAATTTCCTGTTTTATATTTTAATTCTGACACATGATCAAAAATGATTTATTACCATGGCTTTCATAAATTAGGATTACTTTTTCTTAAATTTCAAACATTTTAAATTTTAACTAAAATTAAAATATGGAAGAATAACTGTGGCATTTATTCTTAAAAATCACATTTAATTTTTTTTAATTGATTTTGATTATTTAATTATTTAATGTTCTTAACTAATTCAGGGTATCCGCAGTGTCTTAAAAAGTGTCAAAATGTCTTAAATCTTAAAAGTAAGATTTTAGAACTTAAAAAATTCCAAATCTACGGAAATATTGTGTTGTAGGTCTTAAACATTTTTAACAGGTCTTCATTTTTCTTTGTTTATGTAAAGCTACCCAATCTGGAAATTAACACCCAAACAATCATCAACAATCCGTCTCAATAAAACTTTAAACATTTTATTTAAAAATAGCATTTAATTACCTAGTTCTATTCTTGGTAGGGGTTATATGGTTTGTGAATGGATATATTAAAAATAATTTTAAAAATTATACAATTATTATTGTTGTATTATTAAGTGAATAACTTTTTATATTTTTTTGATAAAATCTTTTCTAAATGAAATATTTGAAAACAAAAATTATATAAAGTATAAATTTATCATTAAATGATTAAGTATAAGTTATTTTATTCATAATGGTCTTAAAATGTCTTCAAAAGTCTGAAATTTAACTTGGTGAAACCAGCAGAAACCCTGTTAGTTAGTTAGTTAGTTAGTTAGTTAGTTAGTTAGTTAGTTAGTTAGTTAGTTAGTTAGTTAGTTAGTTAGTTAGTTAGTTAGTTAGTTAGTTAGTTAGTTAGTTAGTTAGTTAGTTAGTTAGTCGGTCGGTCAGGTAGTTAGTTTGATTAAAATCTGTTTTATTGTATATATCCTGTAATTTTTAAATATATGCAATACATTTGGATCCTATGATTTCCATGATTTAGAAAAACAGATGAAATTGCAGAACTAGTTTTAGAAACGGATTATAATACAGAAATATACAAATGTACAGAAATGTAAAGCAGAAAACTTTACTATTTTACTAACTGTGAATACATGATATGACATGCATTGTTCTCAAATAAAAAAGCAGTATTGAAGTTCATACGCTGATGTGCTGTGACAACAGAAGCTGTAAAAGTTTACAAAAACAAACCATGGCATCAATTCAAATCTACATCCAAAACTTGCAGAATTTAAATCTTTTTTGCTGTTTAATATTTACAGACTCTAGTCCACATCACAATTTGATTATTACAACACTATTTTTGATTCATTCATCAAAATGTTTCAGTTTCAGCATTGTAATCCATTTTTAACATGGGATTCTGCAGCTCCATCTGTGGTTTTCTAAATCATGGAAATCACAGGGTCCAAACGTATGCATCATTCATAAATATTACAAATTACACAACAATGCATAGAAAAAGAAAACAGATTTGGACCAAATTATTTGTTTGCACACCAACTCCACATATTTTTCTGTCAGCCTATAATCAAAGTCGTACGTGCAACAGAAGACCAATTATCAGAGTCATCACTGAGCTTGTTTGGCTATAATTTCCCAGGCATCTGTTGGGTGTTGTGTTACACAGAGGTGAAATACTTGGACTGAAACTGGAGAGCAGGCCAGGTGTAATGTTTTTTAAAGGAAAGCAGGGGTCCGGCTTTATACATAATGTGGCCATATATTCTTCCTCGAACAGATAGAAACGGCAGCAGCTTCCTCTTGGAGCACTTTCAAAGAATGTCGTCACTGAGCAAAATCACAAATACAGGCCTTAAAACCATCCCTTCGGTCCCACAGCAGCTCTGACATACTCAATGTTTCATTTGTTATGGGCTAAAAGTAGACCCAGAACACTATAAAAAAAAGTCTTTGGCACACCTGATCGTCTCCATAAATATTTGGATACTTTTACATGTGGTTGGAATATGTAGGGAATAAGAACAGGGAGAAACTGTTCTGCAGTCAGCAAATGTCAAGCTATATGAAACAAAGGCATGCTAGTTTACAGTAGCTCTCGTTCTGCAGGGATTTTCTGGGTAAGTGATTGCGTGTGGGTCTGTGTCTTTAATTATAATTTATAGCAGAGCAAGCACTGTCACTACCGGTTTTAATTACATCCCGCTTTGCTTTATAACTGCAACACTATGGTTTGAACACTGAGGGAAACGACAGGCTAAAAGGTAAGGTTTAAATCTGAATTTAGAAGAGACATGAAGTCTAGTGAATATCAGCTGTGAATCCTCCGTAATATAAACAAAATATATAATATAAACAATAAAATCAATTTTATCATTATTTGAGGGTTTGACTGTGAAATAAAACTGACATTATAAAATCTTGAGAATACATATGTAGATATTTAGTAAACAGTAGTGTTGCTTTAACTGTAAAAATAAATAGTGACCAGAGACTGACAAGATCCAAAAAGAACAAAAGGCACATTGAAGCATGAATATGATTTGCTGTATTCCAAGTCTTCTGGAACTCAAATTACTACTGTGTGTGAGGCAAAAGAAGTGGGGTTAGGGTTAGGGTCAGGGAATAGTTGCCATTCACTTTCATTGTATTGAAAAAGCAGCTTTATTGGATATTCAGTTTAAAAAACTTAAGGCATGCAATTCATTATTATTATCAGTAGTAGTAGTAGTTGTAGTAGTAGAATTATAAATACATTGTGGATTTTGGTTTTATAATATTAAATGTATTTAAATAATTGTGGTCTATAAGATTTAATTTTATTTTCAAATGTTTATTTATTTATCTATTATTTAAGAAAGTCTGTTATTGGTCTATTATAACAAATTATACATTTATTTGTCAAAGATACATGATAATAATTAACAACAGTAATATTAAGATAACTCAAAACTATTTAAAATAAGTTTAAAATTTTACTACAAGTATAAATTAAATGTTAATTATAAATATTTTGTTTATCTTTTTTATTTGTATATTTATTTTATTATTTTTTAATAATCTTTAAATAATTCGCTAAAGTAACTTATTTTTTGCTGACTGTCCCTGTACCATTGCAGAAATATATTTTACTATAACCATATAACCATGTGTGTGTGTGTGTGTGTGTGTGTGTGTGTGTGTGTGTGTGTGTGTGTGTGTGTGTGTGTGTGTGTGTGTGTGTGTGTGTGTGTGTAATATTTTTATCCATATCTCAGTGAATATGTGTAATATATATTTGTCCATTTGAACAAAACAGATTTATTAAACAGATAATTTATTAAAATAGTATTTTAGTCACAGTACATCTTTTTAAAATGGAAAGTTAATACAATTAAATTCATCCAAAATTTAGCAAAAAAAAAAAAAGACTAACTACAAAATTCAATAAAAAAATTTTCTTGATTTTTTTGCTATTATTGAAAAATTGTATTTAATATTTTTCTATAACATATCAATTTGGCTACTAATATCTGAACTGTTGTTTTAAGTTATTTTGTTGGATTAGCTCCAGATTTGGCTTCAGTACTGACTAAACTAATGTATATGCACAAATATAATACTGTAAAGCATCCTGTAGAAAATATTCATTTAAATGAGGCTGTACTCATATATGCTGAGCACTGTATTACTGTGTTTTCCCCCTATATTGACCCCAAACATTTGATCAAAAATGTTATGTAGCCCTATTAGTTAAATACCACCATACCAATGAACTGCATTAGAATGATATATTCGTTTTGAAGTCAAGATCTGGATGCCGCATGTTTTAGATTTTCCAGAAAGCTTTAAATCATTTATCCTTTGAGAGGTACACATGTTGGAGGTCCCGCCTGACACATCCTCAAATATATCAAACCAGTTTCCCTTTTGAATTATTGAATTATTTTGCAGTTTTTCAACTCTGCTATTGAGACGATACCCGCAAAAGAAATACGACTTTCATTCGTCACTCTGTTTTGCCCCAACATCCCTTTCTCTGTCTCTGTCTCCGTTTATTTGAAAAGAGGATCTGTGTACACTGATTAATGTGTTTGGCCGCCAGTGTTTGTGTACAAGAATGCAGCAGAAATGTGGCATAGCGTGAAGCAGACTTATGGCTTTCACCATGATTTTTATGAGGCGGTGTCTCAGCAAGAGTTTGTGTATTAAGGAAACAGGGATATATTTCAGCAAAGACTATGTGATGTGAGAGGTCTAGAGGATAAAAAAAGGGATAAGGAGAAGAAAAAAATGCTCATTGCTTTGCTGGAGGTTTATGATGATCACAATTAGTTAGTAATAACCTGTAGCTATAAAAACATAAATGCCATTTATAAGCAGACATCATGTTTACACTGTGAGGTGTAAAATAGCTGCACAGCCCATCTTTCTTCTGCTGGAAGTTAAACTTATTAGAGCGTGTTTGTTTTAAAGTCTACCAGGAGCGCAGAGACTTAAGGCTACAAAGACAAGCCGCAAGAAAATCTATCAAAGAAAATTAAATCTCTGCACTTTAACATATTAAGATGGAATGCTTCTGGGTTTTATTAGGCTGGTTTTGAAGGTCAACTCCACCATAACAGAACCGAGAAGGGAAAACGAAATTTAAATCAATGCCATAAGGTCTCGAGCTCTGCAAATAAACCTTCCACCAAATCACATGCGTGTGAGACACACATCCCATATCCTGTATCACACTGTCAACAGTAGGTTTCGAGATGTGTTATCCATTCATCTGTCTGTCTGTCTCCATTGCAGGGATCATAATACACATTTTCCAAAGCACTGGTGGAGAAACCGAATGGGATGTCCTCCAACATTGTCATGCAATCCTCTATTTGTCGAACCGAGACATAGTTAGCAATAACGATCTGAGAAAATGCGATCCTACTATTAAAACTTTGCTCATCGTTAAGCTGACTGATGGCCTTAATTGAACAAACAGATTTACGTAAAATTGCTGTTGTAACTCATTGCAGGAATATGTTTGGCAATAAACATGCCAGCATGCAGGTGACCTTTAAGTTCAGCACAAAAAGCTTTCTTCACATCTGTGCTATCTCATTGAATCAGACCTCTGTGAAGCTGATGTCTTTTAAATCCATTGCAGGACTCTTTCAAACAGCATGTTGAAAGCCTGAAAAAAAGTCATTGATATTTCTTTATCAAGGCTGTCAACAGTCTTTATCTTCGTGAAACTAATACAGAATTTAAAGGGATAGTTCACCCAAATCTGAAAATTCTGTCATTGTTTACTCATCATTCAGCTGTCACAAACATTTTCCAATCTGCTAAGGAAACATAAGTATTTTATGTATTGTCTGAAAAGGGACTAATTGGTACGAGTTTTGTGATTTCATTTGGATGAAAACATACCATTTTAATCGAAGCGTATTGAAAACTTTGGATGGGTTTAGGAACAGAGGAGAGTGGGTCAGTCGACCAGTCAGTTAATCAGTCAGTCGACAGCAAGGGCAAAAGGCACTCGCAGGAGAAATTTAAAATCTCAAAAAGTGTACACCGTGGCCTCTGATGGAGTCGCGAAAACAAAAACTGCAAAAAAACGGTACCTCCTAAGATGTATTTGGTGCTCTCCAAAAAATGTATCAAACGGTACATTTTTATAATGAGCCTGGGTTGGGTTTTTAACACTTTTTAAAAGGACTTATTTTGTGTGAAAAACAATGTTTGGAACAACTTTTAGGTTGAGAAAATAGTGAGTACACGTTTATATTTGTGTCAGGGTTTAGGTATCCCTTTAATGCTTATACATAAACAGACATTTACTTTTAAAACATCCTGTAATGTTGAAAAGATGGTGTACAGGCAAGAACTAAATAAATCTAATTTTGTGCAACAAATATCAATTATTATTTTTACATGATTTTTTTTTTTTTAAATAACCAACACTGGTTTTGAAATGGGTTCCATTGTTCAATGTAATTTATCTTAGAACCTCTAAACTAATTGAAGACAGGCAAACTTTATAGTTAAACTTTATACTTTATTCATCTCAACAGACCTAGAAGTACTTGATTGCATTTCTCCTATAAGAAAGGTGAGAAGAGCTCAGATATGGTAAACCCGTAAAAGTATAAGTTTTAATTGTTTGGTAAAAAATGCAACTTAGATTGGAAAAAAAATGCCTCTAAACATGCACTTTAAGAGTTCACACTTAGCTGATGATTGATTATACAGCGTACTTGGCATGCTGTCCTGGGAGAGAGCCCTGAGCTCCCTCCATTTGCAGAGCAAGAGGGGAGTTTGAGTCAAGGTAGATCTTGAGAACTCCCCTGCTGTTTATAGCTAATAACAAATTAGGAATTGGTATGATACACTGCTGACTAGGAGCACATCTATGGTGGCAAATTTGATTAGTCCAATCACTTATGTCGCATATCTTTGGATGGTGGGAGTAAACCAGTAAACCCACACGAGCATAGAGAGAACATGTAAGGGTAAGGACTTGAATCAGTGACATTCTTGTTGTGAGGCCACAGTGCTAACCACTGGGACGCCAGGACGCCAATCTAGGAAAAGGGGTAGTAGGGGTGGAAGTGGGGATTCTTCAAAATGAAGAAAACTGTGATATGAAATTCTGGTTGTTTATAGTGACTTAGGAATCAGATGATTAGTAAATCATATATTAGTTTATGCAGGACCATCCTAGGTCAATCATAAAAATGTGATCCTCTTGAAATTAGTTTATAAATAAACTTCACTTAAACACTGCTGACATAAAGCAATATAAATCTCTTCAGTTATCCAGGATCTGCATAGACTGGTCTGGCACTGCATGTAAAGAAATTGAATGGTGAATGAAATTCTAGGTTAGAAATTTGAAGTAATTGTAAGTAATGAACTAGTTTGATGTGCATAAATGTCTAAATGTTTCATGTCACATTAAAGTATTGGGATTACAGTACAGGAATGGAGTAATATAATATGATTACAAAACTGTTTGTGTTTCATTTGAACAGGAATATTATAAAATCTGCACAAGAATGCATACCAGAAAAATAGAAATGGGAGGAGGGGAGAAAGAAAAATAAAACAGAATTCAAAATGTTTCATATGGCAAAGGCCACCAAAAATGTCACGTAATAACCTGATAACAGTATTTCTGTGGTACAAAAAAGCTCGCCTCCCTCCAAGAGTTCAACGCATGTCTTCTCTCACCTGTTTCTCGTTGGCCACCGTGTTTTTTTACCTCCTTAGATATAATGTGATCTGGACACTTGACTTGAAGCATGCTGTTTCTACCGCACTGCATGCTGCAAAAAAGTGCATTCTTTCTTTATAGCTATAGCAGAGGTCAAATCTCTGAAAAGAAGTGTCCCACATGGCATAAGAAGCTTACAATCCAACAGCACTGGCTCTTTTTATCATTTTCAAATCTGAATCCCTCAGATTTTCTTTGTCAGCATGTTCCTTTTCACTGACTCTTGATGAAGTTCATACAATTACACCAGCATAAGTGTCTGATTGAATCATTGAATTATTTGGAATATTAATGGAATCAGTTTGTTCACGCATTCAATCCAAAAGCAAACAAATGTATTTGTGTAGACGTTAGCTATTGAATAACTTGCTCAAATATTTTGTTCAAAACTACTAATTGGTTCAAAAAATCAAATCTGTCATTACACGTGTTCAAAAATCATTCGGATAATACGGCTTTTTAAAAATCTGCTTTAAATAGGTTTGAATAGGAGTAAATAGTATTTTCCAATCTATTACCATAGAAATGGAAAAATACACTCACCTGCCACTTTATTAGGTACACCTTATTAATACTGGATTGGACTCCCTTTTCCTTCAGAACTACCTTAATCCTTCATGGCATATATATTTAAGAAAGTACTGGAAAAAATTTTTTGGAGATTTTGGTCTATATTGACTTGGTCCAGATTTGCCGGCTGCACATCCATGACAAATTTCCCTTTCCACCACGGCCAAAGGTGCTTTATTGGATTGAGATCTGGTGATTGTGGAGGACATTTAAGTACAGTGAACTCATTGTCATATTCAAAAAAACAGTCTGAGATTGTGCTTTATGACAAGGCGCATTATCCTGCTATGGTCATAAAGGGATGGACATGGTCAGCAATGATACTTAGGACCAGGCAACGTTTTTCCAATCTTCTGTTGTCCAATTTTGGTGAGCCTGTGCAAATTGTAGCCTCAGTTTCCTGTTTTTGGCTGACAGGAGTACTACCCCGTGTGGTCTTCGGCTGCTGTAGCCCATTCGACTGAAGATTTGACATGTTGTGCATTCAGTTGTAACGAGTGGTTGTTTGAGTTACTGTTGCCTTTCTATCAGCTGGAACCAGTCTGCCCAATCTCCTCTGATCTCTGGAATCAACAAGGCATTTGCATCCACAGAACTGCTGCTCACTGGATATTTTATCTTTTTTCTAACCATTCTCTGTAAACCCTAGGGATGGTTTAGCATGAAAATTCCAATAAATCAGCAGTTTCTGAAATACTCAGACCAGCCCGCCTGGCACAAACAACCATGCCACATTCAAAGTCACTTAAATCATCTTTCCTCCCCATTCTGCTGCGCTTTCTGAACTGCAGCAGATCATCTTGACCATGTCTACATACCTAAATGGATTGAGTAGGAGCAGTTGGACAGGTGTACCTTATAAAGTTGCCAGTTAGTGTATCTTACAATATTGCTTTTTTTGTTATTTTATTTTTTATTTTTTTGTATGTTTGATCAAATAAAGTAGATAGTGAGTTGGTGGGCATCATTAAAAACATTAAATAATGTAAATGAACTTAATTTATTTGTTTATTTATTTATTTTTGATGCAGTGGCACAGTAGGTAGTGCTGTCGCCTCACAGCAAGAAGGTCGCTGGTTCGAGCCTCGGCTGGGTCAGTTGGCGTTTCTGTGAGGAGTTTGCATGTTCTCCCTGCGTTCGCGTGAGTTTCCTCCGGGTGCTCCGGACTCCCCCACAGGCCAAAGACATGCGGTACAGGTGAATTGGGTAGCTAAATTGTCCGTAGTGTTTAGATGTGAATGAGTGTGTGTGGATGTTTCCCAGAGATGGGTTGCAGCTGGAAGAGCATCCGCTGCGTAAAACATATCCTGGCGGTTCATTCTGCTGTGGCAACCCCAGATTAATAAAGGGACTAAGCCGACAAGAAAATGAATGAATGAATGTATAAATATAAATAAATTTAAAAATAAATTTTACAAAACGGTTAGAATTGTCCATATTTTACTCAGATTAATTTCAAGTGCAAGTAGGCCTATATGAACAGTTTAAATGTAAGTTTCTTGTTTTACTTAATATAAGACCTCTTACTGCGACTAAAAGCAAACTTCAAAACATTGTATCCAAAAAACAGATTTCATGTTAGATCATGAGTGAAATGTTTCCAGTAGTCTAATCAAATGAACTAAAGTACTTCACCATTCACATTCTCCACGTTAAATCAGATATCCCCACACTAACCCACACAGGTGGGTGCAGAAATACAAAACTTCAGCTGTCCACAACTCCATACAGCCACAAAATATAGATGTACTGTTGAAAATAATGCACCGCGGCATGAAGTAATCAGTCAAGCAATCTGGCCCAATGGCAGCTCCCTTAAAACATCTAGAGATTAAATTTACCAACCAAGTTAAATAGTTAAAACAGGTCAGAAACACACGCTGACCTGCACATTTTTTCTTTCTTTCTGCAGACTATTCTCAATTACCAGAGTCAATAAAAGAAGATTTTGTGAGGTTTACTCCACAGTATTGTGTTGGGTTTCTCCGCTCCACTGAGGTTTCCTGAGAACACGCTTCCTGTTAACCTTGGTGGTCCCTTTGAACGAATTCACAGATGGTCATACAAAAAAAAAGAAAAAACACTAAAGAGCCCTAATGTCCCAGTTATCATTTTATATTTCATTTTGGATCCTACTCATCATAAAAGTCCTTGTGTTGTGATTGATGGGATTAACAGTTAGGTTTGGAAAGCGGGATCGCTCTGATTGTGATGGTTGGCCGTGCAAGGTTCATTCCCTCTGATGTCTCTATTTCTTAATCTAATGTCATAAGCAGACATGCGTCAGGGACAAAACATTAATCAAATACTTGTCATGCTTCTTTGCTGAGATTGGAGGTTGAACATTAATAACTCATTCTAAGCAGCTCTTGTTTGTTTACTGAAGTAGACGCTCTACTTAAATGGGACTTCAGGATGGATGTTCTCACTTTTTTCTATTCATCAGCTACAGCATCTGTTGAACAGAAGGACCAGGGTGTAAAACACAGATAAAAACATGCACTGACCCATGGAGACACGGAGGAACGGTGGCTTCCGTCGAAATATGGACTCGTTCAGCGAGGGGTAGGCATCAGTCCCCTGCTACTTGATTGACATCATCCTGAGGGAGCAATGCAGAACATTCCAGCATTGAGGAAAGCCTTGACCTCGAGTCCAAAAGGGGCTTCACCTCATAGCTGGAGGGCTGAATGAAACAAAAGTAAGTGCAGTGGAAAGTTAGCAAAGCTATATTGATTGAAAAAAAGTCAACATTTATTTGTCAAAAATTCTGGTCACAGTAACACAGTTCCGACAGCCCACTTTAGGATGTAATGTTAATCACTTACAAACTGTATCAATTATTTCTCATTAATAGTGCTCTTCTTTATGTTAATACTGTAGTCCTCTAACAGACAAGTAATAATACAAGAAATACAAATAATACAATAAATTATCACAAGGCTTATAGTTTTTATGATAGAAATACAATGTTAATTTTTATAAATAATCGATTTATGATTATTCTGTGTGTTAAATTTAATCCACCAAAAAAAAAAAAGTTTGATGACCAAGTCTGACCAATTGAATCTTAAGGCTTGAAATCTTCTTTAATAAATTAATGTGTTCATTAAAAACAATGTGCATATTTTCTTTAATTGATAAAAAAAAGATATGTTGTCCTCTGTTGCTGGTCTATTTTTTATTTATTTATTTATTTTTTTTAGAAAAAAATATTTTATATTTTAAAAATATTAAATATCAAATATTTTATATATATATTTTTTTTTCAAAAACAGAAAAACAGCTTATACACTATGTTGAATGCATTAAAATCATTGTTATGTTTTGTTTTGATTTTTTTTTTGCACTATAGTGTCATTAATGTAAATAGAAACATTTTGGAAACATCCTGTCCATATTTAGTCAAACTATACTTGGGTTTATGTTATAATCACAGTCAGCACAGTCCACTCAATCATTTTGGAGAGTTGGAAGAGGTATATAGAAATGGTTTATTTACCGATGTCTTTGAATTATAGGCTCTGAAAATTGAACTGAAAATTATAACTGCAAAATTGCATAATAATAAATGTAATGTTTATTTTGAAGTGCGAGGATGCACAGAAATTTGCTGTATGCCAGAGGGATGATCATGAGAACTTCAGCATTGTATTGGAGGATGAGCAAGTCATGGCTGGCTTGGAAAATCTGGTTAGTACGTGCACATTTTTTCTTGGATTCACGTATGCACTAAACCTCACCTATAGCCAAAACAACAGAGGCACAAGTTTGAGACCTTTTACTTGAACTGGACGTAAACAAGTATTCCACAAATAAAAATCATACACTATATGCTATACACTATACACTATATACACAATAAAAACAAACTTATGTTAAGAGTTTCAGACACAAATCCATTGCTACAATGTTTTGATGAAAATGCACTGCATTGATTGATTGATTGATTGATTGATGATATTTTGAGATACAACTTTAATAGGTTTACTGGTTTAATATGTAATGCGATATACAAGTCAGATTTTGTCTAAAATGTGACTATTCCTTCAAAACAAAGATTGTAAAAATGACAGAACTTTTTCCATGACATGGATAAAGCAGTGTTTTACATAACTTTTTACAGCTTTTTATTTGTTTGACAATCAAAATGGATTGTGTATTAGTTTCACTATAAATAATATGTTTAAATTTCACAAATAAGTATTTTTTGTTAAGAAATATAAGTAAATTGTGGCACCTGCTTCGAATGTTATCACTCGATTGATTGGGCGTTATCAGTGGTTATCAACTAATAGATATGGGTCAGTAGGGGCCATGTGGATGGATGATAACAGCATTCTGAGCCTACTAGTAGGCACAGAAAGCCCCTACTAGCCCATATCTATCAGCTGATAACCACTGATAATGCCCATTCAAGAAAGTGATAACATTCGAGTTGGCGGATTGTGGTTTGATTTGCTTAAACTATAAAAGCACATTCTACTAATAATAATAAAAATCATCATCTATCATTAAAATAATGTAGTAATTTTCACATGATTTATTCAAGTACTTCTTGCTACTTAAAATCAAGTCTTGAAAATTGTTACCTCGTTTTTTTGAGTGGATAGCACATAGGATTTTTTTTACAGCATACACCCCTTATGGTGCGCAAAAAAGAAAGCTCCGCCCCTACTCATTTTTCCTGTTTTGGTTGGAAATACATTAACATACTGAAATAAAAGCTTCAGCAAGTTAACACTGAAAAAAAAAAGTTTTGTTGACTTTATCACTGCTTTTAAAATGATTAGCGGACTTGAATGCGAGAAAACCTGTTCCCTTGAAATTATAAATTTTTTAAATAAGTAAATAAATATAAAAAAATAAATAACTAAGTGCATAATTAGAAAAAAATATTAACAGGTTTACTCACTTTTTTAAGTAAAGTCAACTGGTCATTTTTTAGTGTACCGAATAGTTTTTGATCATATGTAGGCCCACATGAAATCTGCGTCCACAGAAATCTGCAGAGTTCTGCAGATTTTTAACACATCATTGGGTGTCGTAATTTTTTTAATTAATTTCAGTAATATTATTGACTAATAATATAATGTAATAATATATAATGATTTAATAATAAAATGATTTTTTTATGATCCATTTATAATACAGTTTGTAAATTAATATTTTCAGTCTTTTGGTAGAACTATTGTATGAGAGACTTGCTTTGTTACCAGATAAGTTGATCTAATTGGATTTGCATTGTAAACGTTAAATAAAAGTTTAAAAGGTTTTTTTTATTTCATATATTAAGTTTTTTGTTACAATAATCCCAAAATTATTCAGCATAAATTTGCAGATTTGTTTTACAAAATTCTACGCAGAAATACCAAAAAACGTCTGCAGATTCTGTCTGCCCCTAATTATATGTAAAGAAATCATGTCAGATTTTCAAATCTTCCTGAATCCTATCTGCTTTTTGTGAACTAGAAAAAAGCAAGGAAAGAAGTCCCTTTAGTGCTCAGTGCTCATTAGGGTATTAAGTACCTTAGGATAAACTATGTAGTAAATAGTATTAGATAATTGTCATTATTGTAAGGCAGTTAGCAAAAGAACCCTCATGCAGCATACAATTCATATCTAAAATACACAAAATCATGTGTACCAACCAGAATTAAAAAAAGACACTAAAAAGGCATTTGATTATGTCTCGAGTGAACACGTGGGTAAAAAAGGATCAGTAAATCAAGTCTGTGCAGTGTGTGTTCATTTAAAAGTGACATCAGCATGATAACAGATGTATAACAGAAAAAACAAAGAAAGAAAGAATGAGACAAACAAATGACATTGTATTTCCTCAAATGATTGTTTATGGATTGAATTTTTTATGTTTATAAAATAATAATTTACTTCCACTCAAAAAATATGTTTAATAGTTGTTTATTTTATATTTTATTTATATTGGATGTTTCCAACTGCCACATGGATGCACAAAGAGCTTTACAGAGAAAATACAAACAAGCAGTATAGACATAATAAACAAAACAGCAATAGGCACATAATGTAAAAGCACATAAAAGATGTAAAATAGATTATACAAAAACAGTTTGGGTTCAGTGTCTTAAAAAAGAAAGTATTAGACCCTTTAAATAATTCCACCTACTCAAAAGATGCTACCACAGTTGACCACACTAAACATGACTTAAAAATTCAAACTACTTATTAAAAATGAGCTGAAAAAACACTATTATTTATGCAAATCTCTGCTTCTCACTATGAGTAACCTTGGATGTTCATCCACTTTTTATATTCACCCTAGCTATATAGTCAAGTAAAACTGTGATGAGGGTTTATTAATTGCTTTAAGTCACTCATAGTTAACAGACCTTCTAAAGGAAACCATCAAAATAAGGTTTTTTGCAAAAGAGCTTTAGAGCAGATATGAATGACTTCTCTGTTGTTATAAATCAAAACAAACGTTAAAAGCTACTGGTCCAGAAAGCTAGACCGATGTGGAAAATAAACAATCTTGAGGTTACATATGCAAATCACCTGCTACGACATATGGTAAAGAGCTCAGAACATGCATGTCCACATGTGTGCAGCGTCTGAATTTCTTTTAAGTGAAATTTGTGGGAACCTTCTGAAATATGCCTTCAAGTGCACCTGGGGAACTTGTGCTTTAAGACAAGCTTTTGTTAAGACTTGTCACACATTCAAGTTGAAAACATATGGACACAGCCTTTAAACAAACAAAACAAAATTACTTTCTGATCAATCAAAATACCAACATCTGATTTAAAATTAACACATAGAATTAAAACTATGCAGCAATTGTTTCTTTCTTAATTTTTTTGTATCGACTATCCATACAAAGATCTAATAATTCTTAAATCAAATAAAATTTAGAAAAAAAAAACTTAAATGTTAACTCTTGTTTTTTCAAGTATCGCAATGTGGCGAGGGGGCGTGGCCGAGAGCCGTGGGAACGGGGTGAGGCCACCGCATAAGTGGATACACGTGCGGTGCGCACCTGCCTCGGATCTCACGGAAGGAGCTCTGGACCATAAAAGGAGGACCGATGGCAGAGGAAGCCGAGAGAGGACCGGGCCCGGGCATGTTATTTTACTTTTACTTTCAGTTTGACGGCAGTCTCCGTGAGGAGCTGCCGTCACTGTTATTAATAAATCATTTTAAAGCTCCGTCAGTTCTCCGCCTCCTTCTTCCCGGCGGCCAAAGGGCCGTAAACTTCATTACAGTGGTGCCGAAGCCCGGGAGAAGGAGGGACGCGTTGTCCAGATGCCCTCGCCGCTGAGAGAGGGGGCGAGTGTTCGGGAGTTAACCCGAGTGGGGGAGAAACCCGTTCGTCTGCCCAGAGTGCCGGGGCGGCCTGAGGCTGGCGAGGAAAGGATCTGCCTGCTGCCGTCTCCCAGCATGGGGAGGAGCAGGGGACGCGGGGCTCACCACCGGAAGGGAAAGAGCTGAAGGGAGCCATCCCACAGAACCCGGGGGAGTCGCCGCGATCCGCCATGATGCCAGAGCCTGCATCCATCCACCGAAGCGGGAGCGGAGCAGGAGACCAGAAATGCCGCCAGCCAGCCAGGAGAACCGCCGCCGGACGCCAGAAGACGGACGGGTGGATAGATTCCTCCACAGGGCTCCCAGCACGTCGTCGCATCTCTCAGCTGGTGGAGGACCGAGTGGCAGCGTGTCTGGAGAACCGAACCCCAATTTTTTTTTTTTTTCCTCTCTCCCCTTTCTCGGTCTACTCTGTCTTTCCTCCTTTTCCATCTCCTTTTCTCTCGGCCCGTCTCATATAGGTCTCGCGGGTGCTGTGGCGCCAAACCCCCCCCCGGAGTATGCACAGCCACGGGGTGCCCCCGGCCTGTGATGGGAGATGGGGGTATGTGGCGAGGGGGCGTGGCCGAGAGCCGTGGGAACGGGGTGAGGCCACCGCATAAGTGGATACACGTGCGGTGCGCACCTGCCTCGGATCTCACGGAAGGAGCTCTGGACCATAAAAGGAGGACCGATGGCAGAGGAAGCCGAGAGAGGACCGGGCCCGGGCATGTTATTTTACTTTTACTTTCAGTTTGACGGCAGTCTCCGTGAGGAGCTGCCGTCACTGTTATTAATAAATCATTTTAAAGCTCCGTCAGTTCTCCGCCTCCTTCTTCCCGGCGGCCAAAGGGCCGTAAACTTCATTACACGCAATTAAGTGTTTAATTGCAAAATAACATAGTATTACCATGTTGCAAAACAGGCTTCTTGTAAATACGTACCCCCGTGTACATTTCTGGAGAGCACGAATTATGTAGCCAAAGGTATGTTCAGGTATGGCTGCATTTTTTCTTTCATCCAAATGCTACGGTGCAGTATGATGCCCTGACGGCTTCTGTTTCTTTTCAAGCTACCAGCTGACCACTTAGCTCCATGTAGATGGCTTTTCCGCTGTTATCAGTATGTCCAGTGGCTCACCTCATACATCAGCAGACTTGAGGCACAGAGCGGAGTTGACCATGACGACAGGGTCTGAGTTCGGAAAAGAACAGTTCCAGAAAGCAGGTAAAACTAAAACAAAAGACAAAAAAATAAAATAAACAAGTAAATAACAGAGTGATAACGTGGTATAATCTGAGAACGTGGTAAAAATCAGATGGCTTTACTTTTTCATGATTGCTTTTGAAACACTATCGGTTGGGTTTAGAGAGGGGGTTGTGGGGGGATCATTGAGGTTTATCGTCACCAAAGCAGACGACCTGATGCTTTGCGCCTTCACTATTCATCATTGTGCAGAAGGTGCAGTAACTGCTTTGTTCCCGACATCATTCAGGGATATAACTGTAGAGCTACTGTGTATATAGCATAATGACATTTTGTAGTCCTTTAATATGCATATATGACGAAGCCGCTGACATTTATGCAAGCTTATAAAATCGATTTGAATGCGCGTGCAACTATGCACTTTTTCCGCTCTTACATTTGCATGTCACGACCTATTACACCCCAAGTCTAGGGGAAACAAAAAGGGCATAATAAACGAAGAAAAAAAACAAAGGTGTTGGGGTGGTGGATTTCCCAAACTTAACAAAACTTAAAGCAAAAGATTCCCTTCGGTCGACAACCAAACTCACACACTCAGTTGAGAGTGTATATGAGTATATTCATTATGGAAAAATGGGGTTAATATAAATGAGCATTTCGTCAGGGTGACCACAGGCCAAAATAACAAACAAAAGAATCTATAAAATAAATCCACTAAATTACCTATTACTATTTAAAGACAAATACAAAAAGCTTACCTTACTCCTTAACATAAAGAAAGTCAAAAGTAATCAAATAAATAGGCAGGTCACCCCTACACGCTCAAACTCTCTAAAAAATATTTTAACGTATGATGGTCATCAGTACAATGGTTGTTGGTCGTCGGCCGGAGGGGTGAGGGAAACCCAGGAGCTCCACTCCAAACACCGAACGCACTGAAATGAGCTCTCCGATCCCTGCCGAAAGCTCCTTTTTATACATGCTTTTGCGACCAGCAGCCAATCAGATCAGGGAATCATGCCGGTATGGGAGCCTTTGAGACAACAGAAAAACAACAAGAAGGCGGGACAAAAGAAAAAGACAAAAAAAAAAAAAAGAGAGTACAATCCTTAATAATAAACAAATAAATAAACTTCAGTCGTAACACGACCATTTGCGCTTACGTGTACATTAAAAAGAAAACCAGGACTCAAACTTGGTATTTTCCTATGCAAGTTATCTGTCCTTATGTCTTCATTAATTCAGGCATCAGAAATTGTATACCTGAACGTGTCATAAGTTTACATGATATTACAAATGTATAAAAATGTATTTTATAATTAGTTAAAACTATTAAAAAGCAGAGACTAAGCAGACGGAAAAGGAAGGTAAAGTGATAAACTCTTTCTAGCCATGTATGATTTGGAGGTGGAATGTTAAAGTATTGGGCGAAGCAGTGGCGCAGTGGGTAGTGCTGCCGCCTCACAGCAAGAAGGTCGCTGGTATGAGCCTCGGCTCAGTTGGCGTTTCTGTATGGAGTTTGCATGTTCTCCCTGCGTTCGTGTGGTTTACCTCCGGGTGCTCCGGTTTCCCCCACAGTCCAAAGACATGCGGTACAGGTGAATTGGGTAGGCTAAATTGTCCGTAGTGTATCAGTATGAGTGTGTGTGTGTGTGGTTTCCCTGAGATGGGTTGCAGCTGGAAGGCCATCCACTGCGTAAAAACTTGCTGGATAAGTTGGCGGTTCATTCTGCTGTGGTAACCCCTGATTAATAAAGGGCCTAAGCCGAAATGAAAATGAATGAATGAATGAATGGACACAAGAGCACTAAGCCGAGTTAGTGGTGCCATCTAGCAGCAATGTGTGTGAATCTGTCCCGACACTGAGGTACAAAGTAGGCCTACTTGGGTGTCTATTAAACTGCTAAACATTTAAACTGATAAAACAAAAAAAGAACTTAATTGTGTGGCTAATTTCAAACATTTATATAAAGAATATTTATTAAAGTTTTTAGAATTATTATTTCTATAATTGATTATTATTAAAAAGCACACACACACACACACACACACACACACACACACACACACACACACACACACACACACACACACACATATATATATATATATATATATATATATATATATATATATATATATATATATATATATATATATATATATATACAGTGTGTGTGTGTGTGTGTGTGTGTGTGTGTGTGTGTGTGTGTGTGTGGGTGCGTGTGCGTGCGTGTGCGTGTGTGTGTGTGTGTGTGTGTGTGTGTGTGTGTGTGTGTTCCTTCTTTTTTGTCCTTGGCTGGTGCCTGATGTATTTCGCACTCTCCAGAAATGTATACAGGGGTACATATCCATAATAAGCCTGGGTTGATTATTACATATTATAAAAATGTTTAAAAAAATAATAATAACCTGACTTTTTTAAACAAGAAAATAAAATTATATCTGCCAATGGACATAAATTGATTAAAGCAAGATTAATCAAAAGCATATCTTGACATCTTTAATGACATTTATTAAATATTAAAGATATCTGTCCAAGAAAACAAGACAAAAAAGAAGAAAGAAAGAAAGAAAGAAAGAAAGAAAGAAAGAAAGAAAGAAAGAAAGAAAGAAAGAAAGAAAGAAAGAAAGATTTAGCTTACAAAATGTTGATCTCAAACTCATGGTTTCACAATTACATCAAGGTTCAGTTTTGTTTCTGATTTTCACACTCCAGTGGGGATCAGCCTGGAATGTCTGAATATGAATTCAGGGGAAGTCAAGCCCTTCACACCGATGTATTTAATTTTTTATTTGTTAAAGAACAAAGCCCTGACTGGATCTGCTTTGTTTTTGGAAAGCATTGATCTCATTTAAAAGCAACTAGGATTTCAAGTGGCCTGTGAACAGCAGGAAATGTGCTAAATATTTTTTGAAGCCTTTGCTTTAGAAGTATTCAGATGACTGAGTTGCAGATATTGGATTTAGAAAAGCAGCACATGCATCACACGGACATTCTGCTGTATACCAGTGGCTTTAAAATAAACAGAAATAAGACAGATGTCGTAAAGAAATTATTTGCACGTTTTATATTTGTGGATTGTATTTTTTTATGTAAAGATTATTTAAATATTGACCTTTTAGTTATTAATGGGTGATTCTCAGCAAGCTTTTTTGTGTTTAAAAGACATCTAATAGACATCCAAACATTGACATCTTGGCTAAAACAAATACAAATTTGGGCTGTTAGTAAAAATAAAATAGACATCTAACAATAATTTCAAAATAGACATGAATGAAAAGTCAGTCTGTGGGCATGGCAGCTCATTGGTTAGCACTGTTGCCTCAAAGCAAAATGGTCACCGGTTCGAGTCCCAGCTGGGTCATTTGGCATTTCTGTGTGGAGTTTGCTTGTTCTCCATATGTTCATGTGAGTTTCCTCCGGGTTTCCCCAACAGACCAAAAGACATGCGCTATAGGTAAATTGGATGAAATAATTTGACCGTAGTGTGTGTTAATGAGTGAGTTTATTGGTGTTTCCCTGTACTAGGTTGTGGCTGGAAGGGCATCCGCAAAACATATGCTTAAATAGTTGGCGGTGCATTTAGCTGTGGCGACCCTTGATAAATAAGTTAGTCCCTTATTTGAAAGACAATGAATAAATGAATGAAAAATCAGTCTAATCTGTCTAGCTGATGACTAGATCATTTGATATCTATTCGATTTTCACAGACAGTCATAATTTAGTCTTGTTTTGTTTTAGACCAAGTCTGTGTATAGACATCTATTAGACGTGATACTTTAGAGTGATACTTTATTTTAAGGTACAATTCTTGCTATTAACAAACCATTGACATTTATCACCATGAACTACTAATTTGCTGCTTATAAATAGTTAATAATAGTAGTTGATATAGTTGGTTAGTTTAGGTATTGGGTAGTATTAGGCATGTAGCATAAAATCATACTTTATAAGTGCTATTAAAAAGTATAATAATAAATTAATCATACTAATATCAGGCGTGACAGTGGCACAGTGGGTAGCACAATCAACCTTAGCTAGAAGATCGCTGGTTCGAGCCTTAGCTGGTTCAGTTGGCATTTCTGTGTTAAGTTTGCATGTTCTCCCTATCTTTGCATGGGTTTCCTCCGGGTGCTCCGGTTTCTCCCACAGTCCAAAGACATGTGCTGTAGGTGAATTGGGTAAGCTAAAATTGTCCATAGTGTATCTGTGTGTGATGGATGTTTCAAAGTGATGGGTTGCAGCTGGAAGGGCATCCGCTGTGTAAAACATATGCTGGATAAGTTGGTGATACGTTCATCTTAGAAGAGAACTCCAGACTTCCCTCTTTCCAGACACTTCCTCCAGCTCCTCCGAGGGGATCCCTAGGTGTTCCCAGGCCAGCCAAGAGACATAGTCCCTTCAGCGTGTCCTGGGTCTTTCCCAAGGCCTCCTCCCAGTGAGACGTGCCTGGAACACCTCCCTATAGGCATCCTGGAGGCATCCGAAATAGATGCCCGAGCCACCTCAGATGACTTCTCCCGTTGTGGAAGAGCAGCAGCTCTACTCCGAGCTCCTCCCGGGTGACAGAGCTCATTATCCTGTCTATAAGGGTGTGCCCTGCTACCCTGCGAAGGAAACTCATTTCAGCCGCATGTATTTGAGATCTTGTCCTTTTGGTCATGACCCAAAGCTCATGACCATAGGTGAGAGTAGGAACGTAGATTGACCGGTAAATCAAGAGCTTTGCCTTTCAGCTCAGCTCTTTCTTTACCACAACGGACTGATACATTGACCATATCATACTGCCGCTGCACCAATCCGCCTGTCAATCTCACGTTCCATCCTTCCCTCACTCGTTAACAAAGCCCCAAGATACTTGAACTCCTCCACTTGGGGTAAGGACTTTCCTCCAACCTGGAGATGGCAAACAACCTTTTTTTAGTGGAGCACCATGACCTCATACTTTTAGGTGGTGATTCTCAAAAAGAAATGCCAACTGGCCCAGCCTGGACTCAAACCAGACAGTGCTAACCACCGTGTCACCCCTAATGACGAATCTATTCCTATACATTTTTTGTTCCTATTAATCAACCTAATATCAAAATAATTGGTTTATAGCAGCATAACCTGGTGTCTAGACTGCGACTCAATCTGTTTTAATACTCATAAATGATCTTCTTTGTAAAGTCTGGCAATTTGACACATGTTAGTATTTTTCTCAGAACACATCTCCTAGTATCTTTTAACAAAGGCTGATTGCTTGGGAAATTCTGCAAGAATTTACTAGAACAGTTTTTTATGAATGCCTTGAGGTTGAACTTTAACCAATGTCATGCAGAGCAGCACACAAGGGGCTATTTGTCGGTTGTTATTTCATTGTTGTCTGCTTTTGTTTTGTTTTTTCCTCTTATTTTACCATTGTTTTATATGGGTATTTATTCTGTGGTAATGACAGAATGGTAGACGGGCATAAGAAAAAGCCATGAAATCTGGTAAACAGACACAAAATGAGCAAACTTACCTCTGACATCAAGCTGTGAGGAAGGAATATTAAAACAGACCTTCACTCTCTCTCCCTTGTTTATCCTTATAGTTTGTAGGCCTGTAATATGCTCAACAAATTTGCTGTCTAACATGATTTCTTGTGTGTGCAGCCAGTCTGCATTACAATCAGAAAATTGTCTGTACGGCAGCTTGTTTCTCTTGTATTGAACTGCTATGAACAAAGTGCAGGTGCAGGATGTAGACGACCTCGCAAAGTTGTAGATCATTTTCCACATTTTTCAGATGTTGACATTATATGAACATGTATACATCATGTATATCTATCCTAAAACCCATATTATAGGTAGAAATAATAGACATTATTTTTTATTACTGTAAATGAAGGTTGTTTTGACTTTCTCAGCCACTTTAATTACAAAAAATGTAAAAAAAATCAAACATTTTATTCATATCACAAGATTCATATCAGAAAATAATTAATTTAAATGGTGCATGGCTGGTATAACCACAAAATAACTTACTGGATGAACTCAATTTTGTTAAAGACCAACTAAAAAAAATATTTACACAATTGAATGCAACGGAATTGGTCCAATATGATTTTGTCAAATGAAAGTTTAAATACATTTGTATATTTATTTAACTTAAACTGAAAGTCTGATTCCATCATGTTTGTCTAATATATGTTGTACATTATGAAGTCTTATAGTTTTACTTGAAGTTATCCCAAATAAGCTAAAAGAGCCATTTTAAGGATATTTCATGAGTTACATATACAATTGATTGAGACTGACCTCAGATCTAATTTTAGGACAGTTATTGCTCACTGAGCAAAGCAACAACCTGATTTTTTGTTAATATGGGGTGCTTCTGCAAGGTGCTAATCTCAAAATTAGATGAAAGGTGAAAATATTCTAAATCTTCAAACTAAGGTGAAGTGTAAGTTGTAACAAGTTTGTCTATTAACTTTAAACACTTAAGATTATTTTTATTGTTAAAATTTGTTTCTATTAATTCAATCCCACGCAAAGAACTACAAATCCCCTAACCAGGTAGTTGGACCAATACAATTTCTTCATGTTGTTCCAACACAAAACGCTAAAGTCAACTTAATGGTTCACAAATGTAAGTGGACTGAACATAAAACAAAGAAATTAGCCAAAGAAATTACTAGAATTATGTAATTTCAGCTCATTTAAAACAGGTAGTTTGAAAACGCAGCAGAAATAATTTTTGAGTGCATAAGAGGACGTTTTCTGCAAAGGACCTGCTATTTTAGTTTTTTTAATTATTATTAGATAAAATGACTGAAGATCAAATGTTAATTTACATTGTATTATTATTGTTTTACTCTCGGGAAAAATAGTATTTACAACCTGCAGGTATGGTTAGGCCTATATTAACATTGTGAAAAGGTTAGTTTTAGTTTTAAAGTTAGTTTTGCCAAGCTCTTTATATTATGTTCATAAAAATGGCATCCTACCCATTGTTATAGCCCATTATGGTCCAGTGAAATAGGCGTGTAAAGAAATAAAAGTAGTTTCAGGATTTTTAATTTATTAAAGTATAGTTGAGTAAAGGTCAATTCTGCCATCGTGTGGTTGTGTTCCGCAATTGCATAATTTATTAACATTAACTTTTTTAATCATTATTAACTTTCTTAATTTTCATGCTCTCTGAATAATTTATGAATCTTTTTTCTCGTGAATCTGTTTTTGCTCAGTGCTATGCTTATGGATTGGTCTAGAACAAGGGTGTCCAAACTCGTTTCTGAAGGGAAGAGTTTAGCTCGCCTCAACACATCTGCAAGGGTGTTCCTAGAATGCCTAGTAAGAGCTTGAATAGCTAGCCCAGATGTGTAAACTATTTGGAACTAAACTTTGCAGGACCATCCAGGACCGAGTTTGGGCACCCCTGGTCCAGAAGATTCTAGATACACGGAGCTACAGTTTCCTGGACAATAATCACAGTTTAAATGTTATTTATCATGACAAAAAAAATGTGATTGACATGATATATAACGACAAAGTCTCAATATTTTCAACTAGTTTAGCACTGTTTATCATCGTTGACAAATGCTTGGATGAACGTTGATATAACCAGCAGATGGCAGTAATGATAAACTCTTTTCAGTCCTAACCCTACAATCTGCCACTGCCAGTGCAGATCAACATGGCGGCGTGGAAGCTCCTCAACACGGGCATGGGCTTTCTGCACTCGTCCTTGTCATTCAGTAGACAAGTAAGTTATCTTTGAAGATGCACATTTGTAAATTTAGACAGGTGGTATTTGTGTTTCAATTATATTGTGGTTTAGAATGCGATATGGTTAGGAGGCATACATGTCTAACCGAATCATTCTGGTGACATTTGTACGTCATGTAATTTGTTTTAATTTAGTTTTCGTTTTGTAAGGGCTACCCATAAATACTTGTATTGAAATGTTATAGTTGTTTACATATTACATGAAACTAAACATGTATATAAACCCTGTTAAATATTGAGAACAGTTTAATGTATTAATTTTATGTCTAACCAATACAAATATGTAAGTCTGTAATAAATACTGTAATATACTTTTATTATGGGGAACTGTGGTATTGTAGTATGATATACCTAGTTGTAGAAATTTTAATACAGTTGTTTTATCTTGTGTTAGTTGTATTATCACAGCATCTATAGAATTACCACCATGCATTAGTTCACATACTTTCCTGGTAGTGTTTAAAACATAGTGTTTACTATATGTTACTATAGTATTTATACTTACATAGAGTATAAGTAAACAAAAAGATGGACAATTTGTAGAGCTGTACAATATTGGAAAAATCTGTCATTGCAATTTTTGTTATTCTGCAATATATATCGCGATACGATTTTCAGCAGATGACTTGAATTTCTCTATTTGGAAAGGATTAATCATTTTAAATCGGTTGAGATGAGAAGTGCATCTGACTAAAATATAATTAACAACCTACAAGCATAGATCAATGCAACTAAAAAATACAAGATACAATTGACATAAACAATGTTTTAGCATTTTCAGAGTCTAACAGTCTTCAGGCATACAATGTTTCTGCGAGGTCTTAAAATGTCTTACATTTCAAAAACCAAATTTTAGGCCTTAAAAATTCTCAAATGCCCTGAAATATTGTGTTGTAGGACTTAAATCTTTTTAAAATGGTCTTAATATTTTTATTTTATGTTAGGTACAGCTATACCCAATTGTGTCAACATCCATCCAATCCTTAATATATTTCAATAAAAGTTTTAAGAAACGTTTGTTTATTAACTCTATTTACTTCTTAATATGGATTAATTATCTTCCTTTCAGTAACATTTGTTTTTAATGCTTTTTTAAGGTTTTACCTTGACCATTTAAAAAATCTTTAGCTTTTAGCCTTGTGTAAGTCTGAAATTCCATTTATTATGGTCTTAAAATAGTCTTTAAAAGGTCTTAAAAAGTCTTAAATTTGACTTGATGAAACCTGTAGAAACCCTGAGTACAGTAATTGAACAATAAATATAAAAATAATTCAATACAAGTAATCATTATTACGTTATAAACAGTACAGATTCTTAGCCATGAATCCTTTCATAGTCATACAATCACAGGCCTCAAAAACACATGAAAATTATAATATATAGACTCACTCAACATTGACTATTGCGAATAATCACATTGCAAAATTGATGCTGAAACAATATATTGTGGAGCTCTAACATATTTACAATTTTTAAAATGTGTATAATTTGTTGTTGTGTGTGTGTGTGTGTTTACAATATTTTGTATAATAGTATACTATTTGTGTAATAATAAAATATTAAAACTGCATATGTAAAGACTGAATTGCTACATTCTAGAAGTATTAACTAATGTAATTTTACTATGGGGATTTGTATACATGTTATTAACTTTTGTTATCTACCTTGTGAAGTTAATTTATGCATGTGAACATTAAATATACCACCTTAAGTATTATGTACAGCAATTATAATCTTTTGACAATTTGTATTTCAAAAATCTGTCTATAAATATAAAATATCTGATGTCCTTCAGGCCTGCAGAAGTCCAGTTGCAGTGATGGAGCAGGTCAGGAGCTACTATGTCGACTGGAGGATGTTGAGGGATGTGAAAAGACGACAGATGGCTTTCGAATATGCAGATACACGACTGCGCATCAATGCCATTAGGAAGAATACTATTTTGCCAAAAGAGCTACAGGTACATTCAGAGTCTTGCAATTTATTGAAACCTATTTATAGAGTCATTATCGTTAACAGAAGAATGAAGTGTATTTAAAATAATAATAATAATAATAATGCTGTCCATGTTTGTCATGTTTTTGTTCTTAGGAAATAGCAGATAAAGAAATCGCTGCTCTTCCTCGAGACAGTTGTCCCGTGCGCATTCGCAACAGGTGTGTGCTGACCTCACGTCCACGTGCAGTGAAACGCAGATGGCGTCTTAGCCGAATAGTCTTTCGTGATTTAGCAGACCACAGCCAGATGTCTGGAGTACAGAGATCAATGTGGTGATCAGCCATGACATTGTGTTTGTTCTACATCGTCATTCAGTGTGTGAGCTTTTCAACCTATGAATGAACTTGAGCTTGGTATGCCCTTGAAAGAGAAGATATTCATATTACATGAAAAGACGGAGCAGGAAATTCATCAAGCATCTACTCAAATGATGTGTTATTTCTCTGCTGAATTGATTTGAAATTTATATTGATGATTTTTTTTTTGTCCTAGAGATTGATGGCAAATGTAATATGTTATGTTATTGTTGATACAATAAAAAAGGTGTAATGTGTTTTATGTTTTGTGAGTTTATTTAAAGTTCAAGAGTATTAGATTCTATTGTTACTGTTTCTGTATTTGTGTAATACAAAAATAATCTTTTACTAATTTGGCATAATAAAATAAAAATACAAAAAGTATACATAAAAAGTTACATTTCAGCTATATAAAGAGTTTTAAATAATTTAATGATTTTTAAAATACAAATTCAATCACTAATTTTTGCACTCACACTTATTTACTTATATTGAGCAAGCGTTCGCTAATACGAAGCTTCAGTTAATCAAAGGGATGTCCGGACACGTTTCAAATGTTTCAAATTCTTAAAAATATGGTTGAAGTTATTAGTTAAAAGTTTAATTAAGGTAAATTCTCATTCATATAAACCCATAACCCAAACAAGTAAACATTTTAATTCAAATAATAATAATAATTAACACAAAATTATTTATTAGTGAGGTTTGAATAAATGTATGTATAATCCAAATGAAAGAAATCTATAAATAAACACAAATATATTAAAATTATTAGCAAATGCTATTAAGAAAATATAAATGAAAGAACTGAGTACAATATTAAATAGAAATTATGTCGTCTAATAAAAAATAAAATTTATTAAATAATTTTGCGAATACTAAAATGGACCAATTTCTGTATATTTTAGATAATTCGATTTTTATACAAAAAACTTTTTTTTAATGAATTAAAGATTTTATTATTCGTAGTGGATGATTTTTGAAGTTGACTTAACGCTGCTCAATAACACCCATTCTTGTTTTAGGTATACAAAATCTAATTATTTAAATTATACAGTAATTGGTCTATTATAGTATTTGCAAAATTATTTACTTAATAAATTTTAAGTTAGATTACATAATTTCTAAATTATTAGAAATTATGTAATCTAACTTAATATAATTTATTAAGTAAATATTTTTTCAAATACTATTATGGACCGATTACTGTATATTTTAGATCATTAGATTTTCTAAAATATAGAAAATTTTGAAAACTTTTTTGATTAACTTTAAATATTGCCTGCTGTGTTATTTTGCCTTCCATATTGCCCACTACGCTACATTGTACATTACGCTAAGAATCTTGTTTTGTGATACAGTAGGTGTGAAACTTGTAACACTGTAATTCATAAAATTACATTATCAAATAGAGTTTGTTACATTTTTATTGATTTTAATACTGTTATTGTAAATATATATTTCGTTGTCCGCTGGTGATTCACTAAAATAAGGACTTTTATTTTGTCAAAATGCGGAAATAGGAATTCTTCTAGAAACAGCGCTTCACGCATATCTGCGGACTCGCAGCGCCGGTTGAATGCAAAGTTCATTTTCATCACTTCAGGAAAACTATTTAAGATAATTTGTATACAGAGGTTTTTCCAAGACAGCAATGGACATCAATGAACTGGTAAACGGTCGCTTCTCAGTGTTTTACTCATTTTAGTAGAGTATTAGCAGTCCTGTCGGGTTTACGTTACTGTTTCATATTAAACCGCATAACGTTAGTGGCATTAAGTAACTTAGCTTATGAATGTGAATGGAACTGATGGTTTACCCTGATGATTTATTGGATGCTCTGTGAATACGCTGTGGATTAAAAGATACGAAGAGCAGTTTTTTTATTCATTGATTCATCATTTCTCTGTAACGTAACATCAGTTCAATTTCCACTTGTTCAAATGCTGATTCTCCATATCATGAATTAGATTACTAACGTTACTAGATTCAATTTCATGTTTTTAATATAAGTAATTGCATTTCCGCTAAAATATGAATTCTTCATGGCAACAATGACGTCATCTCTCGCAGATGTCTTATTTTTATTTTAGTTTCAAATATTTAAAATAAATAAAAATGTAAAAAGATTTTAGTTTCAACTAATAAAAAAATGTCATTCCTGATACCAAGAACTGTATTTCCACTAGTTAAATGACATAATTTAGGCTCCTATTCAGATTTATTCTTTAATTTTCCTTTGGCTTAGTCTCTATTTCAGAAGTCACCACATCGGAATGAACCGTCAACTACTCCAGCGTATGTTTTCCTGTCGTAACCCAGTTATTGGAAGATACCAATACACACACACACACACACAC
Source organism: Danio rerio (assembly GCF_052040795.2). Lineage (NCBI taxonomy): Eukaryota > Metazoa > Chordata > Actinopteri > Cypriniformes > Danionidae > Danio > Danio rerio. The sequence goes on from NC_141022.1 coordinate 38,954,392, forward strand.
TAATGCACTACGGACAATTTAGTTTATTCAATTCAACAAAAGTGGATGTCTTTGGACTGGGGGGTAAACTGGAGCACAGGGAGGAAACCCACACCAACACAGAAAGAACATGCAAACTCCACACAGAAATGCTTACTGGCCCAGCCGGTACTCGAAATAGCGACATTCTTGCTGTGAGGCGACGTTGTTAACCACTGCACTAAGCCACTTCTATTCAGATTCAATTGTTGAAATGAAGAATTGACAAATTGTAATATGAAACAACATTGTTATTGTTACTAGTAGAGTAGTTTTCCTATTGTAAAGAATCGGCATTTAACAAATGAAAAGTAATTGTTGATATTAAGAGCACATAGCATTGGAACGAGCAATCATAAAAGAGTTTGCCGCAGACGACTGTCTCTTGAGCTCGCCTGTGCTGAAATGAAAACTGATGTCAAATTTGTCTTGTTTCTGCAGATCGCAGGTCTCGAGAGTGATCTTAAGGAGATCACGAGTCTGCAGGAGAAGTGTGAACGACAGCGTGTGCGGGACATATTAACACAAGAGCAGAAGAAGATCGAGAAAGAGCTAGCACAGAAACGGCAGCAGAAACAGCAGCAAGAAAAGAAAGAGTCGGGAGACAAAACTGAAACAACAGTCAAAGGATACACAGTCAAAATTAACAATTATGGTATGTATGCAGGGCTCAACAATAAGGACTGCCCGGTGGCCCAGGGCCAGCGTGAGAGGCGCTTGAGACAGTTGACGGGATCATTACTGGCCCGATTGGGACAGTACTGCCTTGTCACTAACATTTAATTTGTCTGACTATTGACTATTTGTCATTTGCGTGCATTTTAAGTTTGTGCTTTTAGGTCTTTAAACACTACCTTGTCTGTGATGTTGTAAATACCATATTGCTTTAAGGTTCCTCTTATCTGATTTGATGTTTTAAGCATGCAATTTTTTTCCATAACCTGGTAACAATCAGTACAGAGAAGAAACAGCAACATGGCGGCAACATCAAAATATAAGGCTAAAAGAAAATGTCTGTTTCTAATGTCTTGGAAGCAGACATTTACATGTGAACAACGTGACAAAAAAAATGAAGTGATGTTTTGCACAGTTTGCCGTCAGTTTGACAAGTCAGCCCACCTTTTGTTAAATAATTTCGAACTGTATTAAAATACCTCCATATTTTCCATACTACTCTTTTTGTTTGCATAACACTTTAATTAATTTTTTTAAGTATTAAAATTGTAGATTCACAAACTTTATTTTTGACACATTATTTAAAATTACCTTCCTTTTTTTTTTTTTTTTTTGGTGGGGCCAGTGAAAATTTTGCCAGGGCAAGTAAAAATCTGATCCACTGGCCCGATCAGACCAGTACAAAAAATCCTTAGCGTTGAACCCTGGTATGTTAATAATATATATTGTGATCACAGACATACATAGGTACTTTTGGCTATGACGGCATTTCAAACCACCAGGGGTTCATTCTTCAGATGTGGATTAATCGGTTAGCTAAAAATAAAAATCTGAAAAAAATGTTTAAAAAGAATTTATAAGTGTTTAACTCTCCAGATCAAATAGTTTTTTTACTTTTTTGTGACTAATATTTACATTTTAGGTAAGATACCAAAATAGAACTTTTAGTTACATACTTTGAAATTAGAGAACAATTTCTGAGAGTGTATCATAATAGACATGGCCAATGTTCTCAGTGAGGTTTTTTTTATTTTTTGTGAAGGACTGATTATATAATTTGCAGGAGTCCTGTGCACGCTACAATAACAGCTTATATGGGAGTGATTTCATAAAAGAAAATTAAATGAAATAACCAGTTATTCCACAAGAATAAGAAACTTGAATATAGTGAAATAGAAGCTCTGCTATAAATATGCATTAACTAATACGCTACAACAACTGTGGAATATTTATGCGAATCATTTTACAAACCTTTAGTTTACTACAAAGCTGGTCCTTTTGCTCACATAGCTGATGATTGAATAATAATCAGATGATATTATTATTTGCTTTCCTAAAGCCAGCCAATCACTGCATTGATGATCATTAGTTTGAGGAATAATAGATCTGTTTTTCACAACAAACAAGAGCACATGCAGTAACCTCAGATAAGTTCATTCAGTTATTTAAAATCTGATTCTCAAACTAGTTTCAAGAACCAAATTAGCCAGAGATTGGTAATCTTGATTAAAATATCCAGGATCTGCCAAATAAGCTTAGATTGTTTAAGTGAGGTACGGAGAGTGGATTCCGGGGGGCTGCAAAAATTGCAAAAGAAAGTTACAAATTTTTAATTAATTAAAAAAAAAATCTAAATAAGAACATTTGATTCAAGATAAATAACTAATTTATCCAACTTATAACTAATTAAAATAATAAATAATTCTTATGAATTAAACTAAAAATGAATATTTGATTAAATAAAAAAAAACATTTTTCGTTAGAATAATAATAAAAATGATTAAAATGAGTAAATGGTTGTTTAAAAAATTATTTAATAAAGTTGAAACCGCACAGTAATACACATATTGTTTTGTCTTTTAGGATGGGACCAGTCTGACAAATTTGTCAAAATCTACATCACACTTAAAGGAGTGCATACTATTCCAGCTGAAAATGTGGAGAGCAGCTTCACAGAGAGGTGTGCTTTCAGATTCAATATGGCTTAACTTTGGTTTATTTTATAATTGATTTTATTGTGGTAAACATTTTATTTGACTAATTTCTATACATTAAGAAAGATTATTATGACATCTAATATATCAATTAGACATCTTAATACCTCCTGCAAGCTTTGTAAACATATGGTCAAGTTCCAAAAGATTTCCACAGCTTACTAGGTTGAAGGGCAAAACATGTCAATGAGTGTAAACACTACTTTTATGTTTTCACAGAGGCTTTAACACTCTAGTCAAAGATTTGGATGGGAAGAACCATCAAATGACAATCAACAACCTTTTATTCCCCATTATTGCAGCAGAGAGTAGTAAAAAGGTTTGTCACTCTTTTTTATTTATCTATTTTTAAGTGGTTCTGTTTTGTCTGATCGATAGATAAAATAGATAAACACCATTGTGAAATTGGTTTGTTTACAGATAAAAACAGACATGGTACTTATCATGTGCAAGAAGAAATCAGCAAAGAAGTGGGACTGCTTGACACAAGTTGAAAAACAGTCTAAAGAGAAAGAGTAAGTAAAATCCACACACTTTAACTTTTATTTTGTGTTTCTTTTTACATTTGTATACAAAAGCAAGACTTTGAATTACATAGATTTAATCCAAAAAAATAAAACATAACAAAGAAATGTATATTTCAACATTGATGCATTGTTATTTTTGTATAAAATGTTTTGTTTTTTTTTTTTAAGTTAAAAAAATATAAATTTATATTTACATATTTTAAAGAGTGAAACACTCGGGACAGTAGACAGAATCGTTACTAGACTGGGGTGCGTTTCCCAAACAATGGCGTAACTCGCAGCTGAACTATTATAGTATGATGCATCGTTTAGAAAAGAAAGATGAAGTGACCAGTGTTTCCCAAAACCGTTGTTTCTCTGTCCCAGATCCATCGTTTGAACCACGTTGGTTATAAAGTAAAACGCCCATAATGATGCTCTAAATGGGGTGGAGTAACTACTTCTTTAGAGAAGAATCAAATAATTTCTTTGTGCAAATTATATTGTTTTACACGCATACAAAAAATCATGCACACAATTCCCATATTAATTGAAATATGCTTGCAAAACTACACCTCTGGGGCTGTAGTTAGAAACATAGTTCCTGGCTGTGTTCTATTCACAGTTATCCCCTACAGTTATTCCCTATACATTTAGAGCATTCTAACATTTACACTTGGAATTATTTTTTTTTAAAAGCCTTAAAGTGAATAGTGAATCAAAAGTATTTTTACATCTCAGTTTTAGCGATCTTTATGTTTACAATTGTGCTCCCTTTGTAGTGCACTTTAAAAACATTGATGCCATTTGGAACACAGTCAAGGCTCATCACGAAAGTTAAAGGTTTAATTTATAGTGTTTTTTATATTAACTATCTGTACTGTATATGACATGGGCCTGTTGGTTAGAACATTTCTGCAATGGTTTGCATTTCAATTTGTAAAAGTAGACTTTTCAAAAAAGAAAAAATAAATAAACAATATCCTGCTTAATAATAATAATGATAATTAAAATTATTATTATTATTATTAAAGTAGGATTTTATCCATTTCCTAATAAATATTAAATTTCATTTCTTAATAAATAGTCTATTTATTTATTTATATGATTTATATATGAGATGTTAGCTTTCTGTAAGTGATTTTATGTTTTAGAATATAATATGTAATATTCTCAATAATTTTTATAAAGGATTATAGGCTCTATATGTGCCATTTTTATATATATTTTAATTAATATGGAAAACGTATGCTTGATTTTACAAAAATTTAGATTTTTATTTTTTTTTATACGTGTAAAACAATATAATTTGCACAAAGAAATTATTTGATTCTTCTCTAAAGAAGTAGTTACTCCACCCCATTTAGAGCATCATTATGGGTGTTTTACGTCATAACCAATGTGATTCAAATGAAGGATCTGCGACCGAGAAACAACGGCTTTTGGGAAACACTGGTCACTCTATCGTTCATTTCCCAAATGTTGCATCAAACTATGATAGTTCAGCCACAAGTTATGTTGTTGTTTGGGAAACACAACCCCAATAAAGCCAAGAGACTCCAACATGACGGCAGCATCAAATTATGATCAAATTATGAAGCTAAAAGAAAAGTCTGTTTGTAACATCATGGAAGCAGGCATTTATGTAGGTACAACACAACGAAAAAAAATGTTATGTCATCAGTTTGTCAAGTCAGACACCTTTTGTTTTGCAATAAAATACCTGCACATTTTGCGTACTGCTATTGTTGTTTGCATTTCACTTTTTTGGTCATTATACTTTTTTTAAACATTTAATATATTTACATTCTAGATTCACAGACGTTGTTTTTGACACATTATTTAAGATGTGTGACTAAAAAAATAGCTATTAACCTTCTTTTTTGGTAGGGCCAATAAAATTTTGGCAGGGCAAGTAAAAATCTGAACTGCAGGCCCAATCTGGCCAGTAGAATTAATCCTTAGTGTTGAACCCTTATATATTTAAAATAGTATTTTGTGCTTATTTGAATTAAAACTTGAAAGAAAGATTTGTCTGCAGAATACATTATTATCAGGATAACATCAGCATTATACTACATTTGGCTCATATAAAAGATAACTTCATAGTAACTGTTATGTTTCAGTAAACCAAGCATGGGTGAGAACGCTGATCCGAGTGAGGGTCTGATGAGTGTGCTAAAGAAAATCTACACAGATGGTGACGACGAGATGAAACGCACCATCAACAAGGCCTGGGTTGAGTCTCAGGAGAAGAAGGCCAAACCAGATGATTTTGACTTCTAAGCCAGATAAATAACCTGCTTTCACAGTGAAGCGCCCAAATCCAGCTGCTCCGCTCTACACATCATTCCACTTCATTGCAATGATTTTACAGAATTTTTTTACTGTTAATTATGGCTGTTAATGAAATGTTTGTGTAAAAAGTGCTTTAAAGGGGTCATATCCCCACTGTAATTTTATGTTGTTTCACAGGTATTCATATTCAGTGCGTTGTCATAAACTTATTTTTGCACTTAGAAAAACAAAATAAAAGCTCTGTAAATGTATTATCTTGTCTTGTGTTTTTTTAAAGATGCATAAATTGACATATATAAGACAATCATGCGTAAAAACAAGTAAATGATGGGCCATTTTAGTGCGTCCAACTCCAATATCTGATTTCCCGCTACTTTTTTCAGATACTAGTGTATTTTCCATTTTGATTTTTGTCAGCTGCTAGTGCTTATTTTTTATTTATTAGTATTGTTTAGATCAGTGGTTCTCAAACTGTGGTACGTGTACCACTAGTGGTACGCGGAGAAATGAAATGTCATGTACATGCTACACACATTTCAAAATGTATCAAAAATTATGTATATAATATGTAATATATGACATATAGCCTATATTTCAGAGGTAATCTGCCACGTTTTTTAACTGTGCAGAGTTGTAGCTGCTTAACTGGGCCAACTACGCTACTGTATTTCAATGCTGCTCATTTTACTGGTGGTACTTGAAGAGACAATTTTTTTCTGAGGTGGTACTTGATGAAAAAAGTTTGAGAACCACTGGTTTAGATACTATTTCCCATTAATGGGTTACAGCTGGAAAGGCATCCGCTGCATAAAACTTGCTGGATAACTTGCCGGTTCATCCCAACTGTGTGACCCTAAATTAATAAAAGGACTAAGCCGAAAAGAAAATGAATGAATGAGTGTTTAGATACTACTATCTTTGGAAACCTGATAGTGCTTGTTAAAGTAGTCACTAAGGTTAATTAAACCTGTTTAGACCCAAATACAATTTCTCATTTCTTACTCAGTACCTTTTAAATGCCTGTTTCTCCTCTATTTTGTAATATCTGGTTGAGTATAGGGCATCACAGTGTTTTCCAGTGTTGGGTTGCGCTGTGTAACACATATTCTGGGTAAGTTGGGGGTTCATTCTGCTGTGGTGACCCCAGATTAAAAAAAGGACTAAGCCGAAAAGAAAATGAATGGTTGAGAATAAGCTAACAATATAAGAGAAATTGTACAGGAAATCGAAAGAGATTGAATAAGATTCTGAGAAGGCAGGAGAATAAAAGGTGCAGGATAATAAAGGCAGGTGTAAATCAACAAATTGGAAGATGTGCTTTTGTCAGTAATATAAACACTGTCATTTTGAAAACATAAATCAGTACTAGTTTGAATAAGTTGTATTATATTCTTGTAACTGCTAAGAACATTTCAATGTGGTCATGTCATTGGCCCATGAACATTTCCTGCTTATTATCAAACTATTTCATAACAGCAACAAGAAGCAATTCAATCATAACTTAATGTTAAAACTCCAATCATAACATTACTTATCAATATGTGGCTCTTTTTGGATTCTCAGAAGCTGTAGAAGTTAAAAATGTAAAACAGGAAATGATTTGGAACTATTGTTTTTGTTTACATCCCTCAAAATGGTCTAAAATGAATACCTGTATATAATTAGTTCTAGTTTACAATTAAACTACTATATATAATTAAAAGGTACTAATATCAGATTAGTAGTAGTTATTTATTAAGTACTAGTATCTAATAAATAATTATTTTTTCCACTTCTGCAACTATAGTATTCCAAGTAATATTTCATCCTCAATTCTTATATACATTTTCACACTATGAATGACACTATATAGATGCTTTTTATATTTTAGGGTTAAAAATATATTTTGTTTCAGTGACTAAAATAAAAAGAAACAGAACATGATGTGCTTTTATAAGTTTCTCCTTGTTTGTTTATCATACACAAGGGGGCGCATGAATCCACAAGTTTCTCAGTTCCGTTCAGTACAGATGCATGTTTGTAGTGACGTAATTTGGCTTCGTCCTCATGATGTAAATACAGTATGTGTAGATGTAATTCGTGTTTATTTTTGTAAATATGTCTAATTTCATTTCTGAACGTTACATTAGGCTACGTGAGCAAATGTTATAAATATACAAATTTTATTATTAATATATATTGTCTATTTAATGAAACATTGAATTATGTGAAGATTTTGTCATGAAAAACAAATTATCACGTGGGAAAAACAAAACAAAAAAGTAACATCCATATCAGAAAGTTAAAACCGAAGAATACAGAAGCACTGTTTGTGTCACCCGGAGGTCCATAATCGCGTCAGCCGTGATAGGATGATGTGCTCTCGGCTTTTCATTCACTTTTCTTCTGCACTTTCATATGCGTCTCTCTGATCTTTGATTGAATCTCCAGTAGCCAATGACGTTGATTTATTCTAGACTTCCCCTTTCTGGCGCCCCACCTCTGCCCGTGACGTCATGGACAGTTTATATACTGCTGGGCTCCGGTACCCGGGCATGTTTGACTCGCACAGGACTAGAGAACTTCGCCAGACTTCAGGACTTCGCACAGAGGAGTTTATTTTCTAAGGAGAAGGATCTTTCTTAATGAATGGATCCTTCTTGTTTCACCACAGCTCAGCGTCTTTCGTGTAAAATGATGAATCCGGATATGTTCAAAGCGTCTCCAGCGGCTCCACCGCCCGCCAAGCCGAGCCGGAGTAAATCGGAGCACGTTAAGCCGGAGCTCGCGCAGGTGGTGGTGGACGCGAAGACCGGGAGGTCGTACTGTAAAGGAAAGCTCTTGGGAAAGGTACGGTGTTTTCTATTAACGGGATTTATTGGAGAGTTTTGATCACCGTATGTGTTGTCGCGTTGCTCAAACGTGTCTCGTGTTCGTCTCGTGTTTGGTGAGGTGTTCATCATGGGTGCACCAGAACCACTGGACCGCAGTCCGCCCTGTCCGGGTTTTTATACAATCTACCTGATGGTCATTGCAGCAATGCATGCAGCATTTCTTTCAAACGCCAAGACATCGCAATTGATTTGTGTTTGGGATTGAGAACTGGCTTTGTAATTTGATTTGATGTCTTGAAAGGATGAATGAATGAATGAATCAATGCATCAATGAAATGATGCTGTAATGCTTTATGATCACTGGAGCCAGTGACTATCGTCTCAGTTTTATTGGGTTGTTTTCAAAACAAGGCTCTTATATGAATTAAGCGATCGATTATTGGAAGTCTTGTCAATCCTGGGCTTTAAAGTGCCGCATCATTGTGCGATGCTGTAAGGAGGGCTTGGTCGACTGGGAAAAGAATACGTCATTCCTTTGTACATGTTTTAGGTCCAGGTTCTGAAATTAATCAAACATTGATGCAAAAATGCTTCCGATGTTTGGTTTCTGGAGATAAAGAATTTGGTTAGATGCATGTTAAATGGGTTGAAAGTGCAGGGTTCTAATGCATCACATGTGAAGGATAATTTGTCAGCTATAGAATTGCTTAACTGGAATTGATTTATTAACGTTTTTAATATCTTATTTTATATTTGTGTATGTTATCACATACAATTCTACAGTCATCGGAGTACATGTCTCACAGAGGGAGCCACAAGGGACTGCCTAAGAGAATGAATAGAAAATGTTCTACTAAAAATCTTAAGGATTTTATGCATTTTATAATGAATGATGAATACCAAAATTTGAAGTTCAACACATTGAATAGAAGAAATATATTTATAAGTTTAAATGACTATATAGGATGTAACTGAATTATTCCAATATCAATGAAACGAGTGACAAATGTATAGACTCCCAAACTTGCTGCCTAGACCACATTCTTTAGTCATGCTGAAAACATGAACAAAATGTTCAACAACACCCAAAATCTCCAAAGATGTTGCTTCTGCAGACAGGAAACTGTTCTTTCAGTTTGTCATTGAGTTTGCACAGTCACCTGCTGCTGATCGTTGAAGTTAATCATCACCTTGCATTGAAATCCCCTGCAATGTTTCCTGTTGACGCATTCTGAGTGATTTATATATTGTGCCTTTTGATGTTTAGGGTGGTTTTGCACGGTGCTATGAGATGACTGATCTTGCAAACAACAAGATGTATGCGGTGAAGGTTATTCCTCAAAGCAGAGTCTCAAAGCCACACCAGAGGGAGAAGGTAAATTTAACAACCTAGCACAAAGTAGAATCCTCATATTTCCAGCCACCTCTCTAATGCTTATTCATCATTTTCATTGTAGATCATTAATGAAATCGAGCTCCACAAAAGCCTCCAACATAAGCATGTAGTGAAGTTCTCTCATCATTTTGAGGACCAAGACAATATTTACATCTTCCTTGAGCTCTGCAGCAGAAAGGTGAGTTGTTTCAACCAAGAACAGGTTTCATTTGGGGACCGAAGCTACATGATCTAATCTTACTCTTCGATGTTTGCAGTCTCTGGCACACATTTGGAAAGCAAGACACACGTTGACCGATCCAGAAGTACGTTACTACCTCAGACAGATCATTTCTTCACTCAAATACCTCCACAACAAAGGCATCCTCCACAGAGACCTCAAACTAGGTAGCGTTTTTGATTCCTCTGTCTGCTGTTTACTTCCTAGTGTGATGGTCGTCAAATGTACTGGGTTTAAATATGCTGCTTTTGTTTTTGCAGGAAATTTTTTTGTGAATGAAAACATGGAGTTGAGATTGGGTGATTTTGGCCTGGCAGCAAAGCTGGAGACAGTCGAGCAGAGGAAGAAGTGAGTTTGCTTGCCTTCAGTGTTCATAAATTCAATAGTAACTTATTAAAGCGGTGTGTTGATTGAAATCTGTTTGTGTGTTTGCAGGACCATCTGTGGGACGCCAAACTACCTTGCGCCAGAGGTCTTAAACAGACAAGGCCATGGGACAGAGTCAGATGTTTGGTCGCTGGGTTGTGTAATGTAAGTCTTATCAACACTACAGTAGGGTTAATAGGGTTCTTGTTTTGTAAACTGTGGTTCACGAATGCATTGATGAAGTTAATAATTTAATATGAGAAAAAAAGTAAAGATGGAATGTTTAATGCATAAAAGAATTACTAAATAAATTTAAAAAAATTTTTTTTTACCTTTTTAAAGGGTGTCTAGTAACATTCAGTTACTATTGTAGCCTTGATAAATGTATTTATGATGTGTATATATATTGCATGTTTAATTTAATTTGTACTTTTTATTAAATATAAGTGTATTAAATTGTTTAGTATTTTAAAATAAATGAAACTTGGCAACTTGTTTGTAGTTTTTTTCACTTATTTTTTAAAATTTATTTCAACTAATTATTATTATTATTATTATTATTATTATTATTATTACTACACATTTAGTTTCAAAACTGTGAGTTTCTTTTTTCCATCGAACACAAAAGAAGATATTTTGAACTATGTTAGAAACTGGTAACCATTGACATCCATTGTAGGAAAAACAAATAATACGGAAGTCAGTTGTTACTGGTTTCCAACATTTTTTTAAATTTGTTTTTACTATGAATATAGCCAATGCTGCTGACATGGCATTAAAACATAAATAAATAAATAAACATTCCTCAAATTATCTTTTACAATAAACAGTAGAAATAAACTCAAGCAGGTTTTGGCACAAGTAAAGGGGTGAGCAAATAACTTTTTTGGGGGTGAACTATACCTTTAACTGTTATTGAAACCATTAACAGTTAGTTAACAAACAAACAAAAAATAAGTTAATATTTTAAAATTATTAGTGCCCTTTAAGTATATATTGCAAGCTATATTGGTTGACAAAAAACAAGTTTGGGAATCCCTGGTGTCAACGAATGCTATTCATTTCATGGAAAGTCCATAATAAATACTTGAATTATGATGCATCAGATGTGACAGCCATGATGACAAGCTCTTTATGTTTATTTAGGTACACTCTACTGTGTGGCAATCCACCTTTTGAAACCTTAGACTTGAAAGAGACCTACAAGTGTATTAAGGAAGTGAAATACAGCCTTCCTTCATCCCTCACTCCATCGGCACAGAAGCTGATCTCCTCTATTCTTCAGAAAAACCCTTGCGACCGCCTTACGCTGGATCAGATACTGGCCCACGACTACTTCACAAAGGTTAGCATACGGAGTAATCATTTATCACAGTCCAAAGAGTAATTAAACTTCTTTCCTTTTAACTAGGTTATAAAGGCATTTACTTGATGCGTTGTAATTAAATTTTTTAATTCTCTAATTGATATTTGTTTTTCCTCCCTCAGGGTTTCACCCCAGAAAAACTCCCTCCCAGCAGCTGTGTGATGGTGCCTGAGCTTAATCCACCCAGTCCTGCCAAGAAGTTCTTCACCAAGATGGCTAAAAGTCTATTTGGCAAGAAGAAATCGAAAAGTATGTGGATATTGACACCACACTTTTATTTGAGCTCTATTTATTACCTTTTGTAGTAGATTTTAATTACAAAATAGTCTAAAATATTTATATTTTGTCTTTATTTTTGTGTTTTTACATAAATTGTATTTTTTTAATAGTGTATATTTCTTTGTATTTAAGATGTTTGGAACAATACACACACATTAGGCTTTTACTTTGTTTCAGTTCTCTTTCAATTTCAGTTAGTTTATCCTTTTGGTTTCTTTTAACTGGAAAACAAATGTTAAGTTGGTTTTAGTTAATAGTATTGTTTGGAATCCAACGTTATTGTCTATTAAAATTAAAATATTATTCCAGCTGTTGAGAAGACCACTTCTGAGGAGAAAGATGACATTTCTAAACTGGTGTCAGGCATGGTGAAACACTCCATCGGTCGGCAAATGAGCTACAAGACAATGGGAGTGAATGAGGTAATAATGCATTTTCTAACTATGTGCTTTGGTGTGTATTAATAGCTTTGCTGCTCTAATCATATACTGACTCATGACTGTTGTAGAAAGCGGTGTCTGTGTGTTACACTGTTTTGTGGGATAGCTAAAGTAAGCTCAGTGAGGACCCGTTTTGAAAGCAGCCATAGATGAATAATAGAGTGCAGTCGTTCAGCTTATTTTGCTGAACGTCTCAGAATAACTCCATACTAACTAAATCCAAAATGACAAACCCTCACAGACGGTATTTTATTTTTTTAGCTTGAGACACAACAATGGAAAACCACTGTAAACTGTGCATGATTAATGGAGCATAAGGAAGTACTTCTGACTTTTATAACAATGCAACTTCCTCTTTTTCCTTCTCTCAGGCCACTTCTCCAACGGTTCAGCTGGCGAGCTCTGGGCCTCTGGACACTCCAGCTGAGGAGGAGTCGAGAAAGTCTGCGTCTCGATCTTTCAAAGGCACCGTGGCCAGCAGCACTGATGGTAAGAGGGAGAGCAACTGCTTTAATGTACAGCAGCAAATAGTTTGGCTTGTGCATGTGTGGCCTACATTATCATCAGTTTTGCAGTGGCCGCTTTTAAGAACTCTAAATACATCCTGGCCTAATTCATGTTTTATTTATTTATTTTTAAACCCTTCATAATAATAAAATCACTTTCAGTTGCTGTCCAAAAATAAATTGACTTTTTTCCAGTGTTATTTTAGCATCCACTAACTTTTGTAGTTTATTTATAGCTTAAAATTAAATTTGTTCTAAATAATAAAAAAATAATAATAATTTGTTTAAAGATTTGCTGTATTTATTAAACCTTTAGTCATTTTGTCTTATATTTTTACAGTCAGCATTTGAAGTGGATCAAAAAAACTTTCTAATTTGGCAAGGAAAAAAAAGACAAGAATGGTTGTTGATTTGTTTTTAGGACAACATTAAAGAAATATTTATTGTATTACTTTATATACTATTTGTTCTATTTTCAGTTTGCATTTATTGCGGATTTTTATTTTGTTTCTTTTGCAAGTGATTTTAGTTTTTCTGTATTTTATTTAAAGTAACAACAGATATTTGTGTGTGGATGCAGTTCATCTAATTAAAAATCCTGCTTTTCTTTCTTTCCTCAGGTTGTGACGACATCCCTACCCCTTCTGCTGTAGCCGAATCTGCCATGAAGGTTCTTAACAGCTGCTTGTCTTCCATGCCAACAGGTTTGTTCCCACTCTTTGCTCTCACTGAGGTGCTTAAGCAGTCTTCAAGGTTTACTCTTAAGCCATTGATCATGTTCTCAAATATTGTCCTTTCCTCTCTGCCAGCTTCAAGAAACCCTCCCTGCCTTGTTAAAACCAAGCCTTTCATCTGGGTAACCAAGTGGGTCGACTACTCCAACAAATACGGCTTCGGTTACCAGCTTTCCAATCAAAACGTCGGCGTACTTTTCAACGAAGGCACTCATCTGAGCCTCTGTGACCAGCGGAGGTACGGCTTTCTGTGCTCCTTTTCTAATTTTGGCTTTTGAACTGAGCTCTTATTGACCCATATAGATGGCTTTAACCTTAGTAAAGGCTTCGCTTTCAAATTAATTGTTTTAAGTAGCTTAACTTGAAGTTCTAAGTCTTCTTTGTTTATATTCTTTCACAGGACTGTACATTACTGTCTGACAAACAACAAACACTTTAGCTTTCCTGCTAATGCGCTACCAGAGAAGCTCCAGAGTCAGAAACACATCGTTGATTTGATGGCTAACTACATGGAGCAGAACCTAATGGAGGTAAGTTCAGGGGAAAAAAGCCCCAGTAATATTATTATTATTATTATTATTATCATAATTATTATTATTATCATAATCATTATCATCATTATTTTGATTACATTTATTATTTAACTATTATATACATATGCATTTTAGACAGTAGATCAGCAAGTTTTGCAAACCAAAAACAATTCCAAGTTTATATATTTTCCCCATCCCTCGTTGTGTTTATCACATCATAGATTTAAACTTGCTATTGTAAGATTTATTTTAATTTTTTTTATTTAACCGAATAATGTAATCTTAGAAATAATAAAATGGTATTCTTTTGTATCTTTAAACATTTTAGTTTTTGTTTTTGCAGGGTGGAGATATCAACTGTGAGGACCAATCTTCAAGCTCTTCTCCGCTGCTTCTGCAGTGGATCAAGACTGATCATGCCTTAGTCATGCTCTTTGACAACCGAACCCTACAGGTGAGTCTCAAATCAGAAAAAAAAGCACTGGAAAAAGACCGTTTTATAAATCTAATTGTTTCCGAAACCTTAATTTTAAAACATTTCCTTTCTCTTTACACTACAGGTCAACTTTTACACAGACCACACAAAAATCATCCTGTGCAAGCCCTCGGACGCCTCATACCTGGTGACGTTCATCAGCAAGGAGCGAGTCTCTTATTCCTACCCTCTGAACGTGCTTTCTGAACTGGGCTGCTCTCCAGAGCTCCGGCAGCGGCTTCATTACGTGGTTCAGCTTCTTCAGCACTACACCAACGCATAATGAAGACGGCTAAACTGCTTCATATTACCATTTGCTGCTTATTGCTTACTTTCGGGAAGCAAAAAAAATGACTGACAAAGACTAAAAGAAAATCAGGGGAAGCTTCCATGTTGCCACGAAGATCTCCTGTCCTTGGTCATCGGCTGGCCTCTTTGAACTATGGTGCACTATTTTTTTTTTCTTTTTAGTTTTTTTTTTTTGTTTGTTTTTTTGCAACTGAGCCTCTACACCAACAGTATCACACTACCAGCTTGACTCACAGTGTGCACAACCAAAATTTGAGCCTGTTCTTTTTTTATTATTAGGTTGTTTTTTTTTTATTTTGGTTTAGTTTGTTTTAAAGCTGGACTGAAGTGCAAATGACGTAAAAAGAAAAAAAACTCACAGGGTTCTTAAGCGTCTTGCTTATGTGTCCCAAACACTGCGCAAGATGTGCTTGGCTTTTTATGCTCGATCACTTGGCTTTTTTTTTAAAAAAAGACATTTTATTTCACTAAATAGTACACAAATGAGAAGAGCTACGAACACCAAATGGTTTGACTTTTAATGAGATTAGTTTTAAAGATGGCAGAGGTGAACGGCTGAGGTGGAACTGGAATTCATGGAGGAGCAGTTTGGAGTGGAAGTGACTGAAAAAAGTGCCTTTCTGATGGATTCCTCTGTGCAATAATTAATAATAATAAATAATAACAACATTGATGGCCCTGAATCTCAAGCTTAAGTCACAAAGGGAATGAGAGAGGGCCTTTATATAGTCTTCGGTTTTCCAAGCGAATTAGGCAGGAGTTGGGAAAGAAACACTACAAATACACACCTGATATAAGCTTTTTGCTCTTAAAAGTGATTATATCCTTAATGTCTGTACTTGAGGAGAAAAAAAATAGACTATGTATTCAGTGTGCCTCCAGCTTTGTTTACTTGACATGCTCCATTTATAATAGGTAATCATAATGTCCTCAAAACTGTGACCATGGCTGTAAGTGTTAAACAAGTGTTCTGAAAACCAACATTGTGAAAGCCATTACCCTCTCAGACAAATCCTAACTAGTATTATTAATTAATTGTGGCACGTGTTCTATTTATTTTTTTATTTATAGTTTTTTATTTATTGACGTAAGATAATTGTACGGTGTCAACACTGGGAAATGTTCAGTATGATCACTTTTTATGTATTGGGAGAGCGAGGGGAATAAAGTTTATTGAAAATACATATTTTGTGTCGTGTTTTAATTAATTTTTTTTTTGTTTTAAGTCTGAAAAAAAGTAATTAGGTTTTGTTTATTCCACTAAATATGAAATGAGAATCCTTTCATAAACTAACTCAAAGACATAATTGTAATTTCAAATCTGTAGGAAATGTAATCAGTAGTTTATAGAATAAAACATTTAAAGAGCACCTATAATGAAAATCATCTTTTGGAAGCTGTTTGGACAGAACTGTAAGTATAGTATATTTTTTCAGCAAATTTCATAATGGTTAAATAGGATCCAAATCCCTCCCATTTTGAGGTCCATTGATTGACAGCTGCGTATTATCATCGCTCTGTATTAACATGTATAATCATCCACAAGACAGGATGTGTGCTACTGGTATCATGGATATTAACATGTATACTGTCACGTTAGCCATGCAAAAACAGTACAAAGTTAAGCGAGCACTGTGTATGTATGCGTGCATGAACTTTGTAACGACATTGTTTGTGACTCACTGTTACAGAAAGGCTTGAATTAACTCCACAACAAATACATCAAATAATCCTTGGGAAAGTTCTTAATGTTGTATTTCTCGCAAACGGTACAAGAGATCGGTTTCGTTCATGTCCGTCACTGTGCTGTTTATCTGAGGCAGCCGAGGCGGACATTGAGGCACACTCACTCTGACAGGCACATGGGAATGGTGGGTGGGGAGAACCCCACACAAAAAAACAGCTACATTGTGTTCAAAGCAGAAAATCACAATATTCTAAAAAGCATAATGAATAATCTGATGGGTGATCTGTGCAAACTTTACAGACACACTCTGGAGACACACTCATATAAAAATCTTGAAGAAAAGATAAAATAGTTGCCCTTTAATTTAACTCCAACAATAAATCTGGAGAAAGTGAGAATTTAAGTGGACAAAACTACATTGTGTTCATTATAATCAGAATGGTATCAAATATTGGTGTGAATGCTCATATTATAATTAATGATATAAATGGACCATAACAGGACCTTATATTTGAATTATTACAAACTATTTTAATTATTAGTGTATGTTAAATATATATTTAAGATTTAAAAGCAAATCAGAATTTCATAAATTGGTGTGAATGTGTATATTTACTAATTATTGTAGGAAATATATTATAGCCTATATTTGAGATTTAAAGCACATTATTTTTTAAGTAAATTTAGGATGATTTGGAATTCACTCATAGTACACTCCGTGTACCACAGCCACAGCGAACAGTGAGTGGTTTTGGAAAACGGCGGATGTGTAGTTGTCAGTATTTGGATTAATCAGGCTCTGACTGGCCACCCTTACACCATGATCACCGCTCTGCCCGACCACCACCTGGCACACGAGTTTATACCGTGGCGGATTGACATCTTTCAGCTTACTGAGCACCAGATCCGCCAACATCTGACAAAGCTGGCTGCAACTGTCAGCACTGTAACAAACACCTTCCAAATACGCATCCAGAGTTGCCTGTAAGATCTGCTGGGTCCTTCTGGCGCTGAAGCGGCAGCCCGGTTCGGGCCCTGTTCTGTAGGTGTTCTCCACATACACTTCCTGAATGGGCTGCTGAAGGTACAGTCCCGAAAAACTCACCCTTCCGCCCTGATGCCAGCCCGCGAAGGAGAAGCGTTTGCCCATGGACATGTGAGAGGTGCTCACGCTGGGACTCATGAACGAGGACTCGGAGGAAAGACCCGTCATGGCCCGGATGAACAGTGGTCTGGGGTGCGGGTGGTCTTTAGACTGGTCTTTAGAGCTTCGTCGAGTGGAAATGGAGGCCAGACGACGCCTAGGAGGTCCTGGGGGTTCTGGTTCTGTGGACTGGGAACGATTGAATTGGGCTAAAGTCTCCTGAGAGAGTGGCAGAGGCTGGTTGGACATGGTGAAGGAATCTGCGAGGAGACACATCAGTAAGTCTTGTTCAGAAAGTGACGAATAATAATGGCATTGTATGGTGGTGGTGTAGTGCCAGTGGTATTTAATTTATTTTATTTTATAGTGTTCAGAAAAATTAATTTCCCTTATCATTTGCTTCTAGCTATTTGTGCAGGTAAAAAGAAAAAGACAAAAAGCAGGTTTAGAGTGCATTAAAGTCTGTTTTCAGCAGTGTTTGTGCTGGAAATATTTTTACAATAAGGATTAAAAACATCTGAGGTAAACACAACACAATCTTTCATTTTAAGCAAAGTATATGGAATCAGACAAGGTAAGACTGTAACAGATTCAAATAGGGACTGAATCAATCCCAAAGAAACAATACCAGTGTTGCATTGCAAATGATAAACAACAGTGAAAGTCAAACTATAAAAAGTTGCTGATTTATCTAGTTCATTTATCTAATCTATGCATATCTTCATAAATATAAAAATGTATTTTGAGAACGTTTTATATACCAACATCATTGACACTGCTTTATAGGAATGGGTGGAGCTAAATATCTATTTTGCTGTGCTTTGCTCACTGCACCTCCCTGATTGGTGGAATTTTCTGTATATCATCTTGGGCAATGTAGTTATTCTGTACAAATTCCACTATTAACCTATTAACTGTTTTAAGAGTACTAGGGGTGTCAAAATTTATTGTTTCTTCTGCAGACATGGACCAATTTGGTGTCGGTTCTGTAATAGATCCTAACTGGTTATGTAATGCTGTCATTTATCTCATTCATTCGTTTTCTTGTCAGCTTAGTCCCTTTATTAATCCAGAGTCACCACAGCGGAATGAACCGCCAACTTATCCAGCACGTTTATACGCAGCGGATGCCCTTCCAGCCGCAACCCATCTATGGGAAACATCCACACACACATACACACACACACACACACACACTCATGCACTATGAACAATTTAGCCTACCCAATTCACCTGTACCGCATGTCTTTGGACTGTGTGGGAAACCGGAGCACCCGGAGGAAACCCACGCGAATGCAGGGAGAACATGCAAACTCCACACATAAACTCGACCCATCGACCTTCTTGCTTCGACTACCTACTGCGCCACTGCATCGCCTCATTTATCACATATGTGCTATATTGTGGTAGTTTACTATGACGAGGAAGACGACCACAAGAAATTAAAACACTCCAACTTAAAAACGCTTAAAACACAAACTCACTACTCATGTTGTTCTGTGCATGAGTACTTGAGTTTTTAAAGGTACCGTTCTGACTGTTTTTATTAAAGGACAAAATTGTATTACACATAATATATAAATATATATTTATACGATTAAGTACAAGAATTGTTGCGCTGTGAAGTACAATCTAGTTGTTTATGGAAGGCATCATCAAGGCACCATTATGCACCAAAATATCAAATTAAACCAAATTTCCAAACTGAACCGAAACGTGAGACCAGTTTAGGCTCACACCTCAATAAAATATATTGAGCTAATGTGAACAGAAGCGATCAACATTGGGTTGTACAATTAATAACCAACCTCAGGGTGCAAAACAGGTATATACATACAAGTTATTAAAATAAGGGTTTCTTATTGGTTCTCAAACCACTACCACAATCCAATATTTGCGAGTAACAATAGTTATTTATCAATACTAATCCTGAAGCACCATACTGTGTGCAACTCTCTTATATTCTGAATGTTAAAGAATTATTTACTTTCAGCATTCTTGTTGATTATGCCAAAAAACTAAATTTTTCTGTTTAAGAAAATTCAAAAGAAAGTGCAAGTATAAATTGTGCTTCTTTTTCTTTCAATATAATAAACACCAGTAGTGTGTCGGAATGATAGATTTAGACATTAGCCGTTACAGTGTAACAGTGATGAATAAAAACAAGCAAATTGGCTGATGACTTTATGATTTTTTTTTACACTACAGTAATTATGAAATCGTTTAAGAAAAGTTGAGAATCCTATTTGTAAGATCTGTAGTAAGTCATCAGGGCTGAAAAGGCATCATCTACTGTGAATTACCCACAGGACTCAGTAAATGAGGTCACATGAGTTCAAGAGTTTAAGTCATAGATATAATTAGGATGTAGGGCCTCAATATGCAATAAATAAATATTTTTTTAGTGTTAGATGTCTGTTAAACAGATTCTTTTCATGACTGAAAAAAGGCTCTTGAGATTTTATTCAAATAAATAAATAGTGGAGAAAAATATACTATTAAACTTCCGTTTGGAGCTGATCTACATTAGACATGTCCATTAAAATGACTAATTTCTTGTCTGAAAATGCCCTTGAGACCTTATTTGGCGAAAGAAAATTGCTTTTATGAATCTCTTTTGCTGAGGTTTTATTCTCATGATAACATTTCATAACCAAGAGGATATAAATTTCAGTTTGAGCGGTTTCTTCGCCCACACTCAAAGGAATGGTTTTCAAGACGCAGCTTTACTCCAAACCCAGATTAAATTGCATTTGATAGCAATTCAGAAGCATTCAAATTGATTTGAGCTGGGGCACCTGGTTTCATCTGTTTCTTGGAAGCCGACCCAAAGAGCTTCTTAAAGAGAATGAGGTGCTTTTAATGTATACATGTTTCTTGATCAAAACAGTCAGGGAAGTTCCCACCTGTCTTTACTGTGAGATGTTGTTCAGGTCTTCAGACTGAGTCAATAGTGTATCACACCTCAGATACACTTCCCGCTTTTTTTCTTCCTCTGCAATACAAAGTCTTTGGCACAACAACACTGTGGAGACATAATAAAACATTTATATACAACCACAATTACCATTGTGCGCACAGAAGAGTCACAACGATTGATGAGTGTGCTTGAAACACATGAAAATACAGGTAGTGTATGGGTAGAACCGAGAGTAAGAATGAGACGTTCATGATTGAGTCACTAGAAAAAAAAACACAAGCTGTTGTACAACGTCAGTCCAAGAAACCCATTTAATGAGCACATCTTTACCGTCACATTCACGAAATGAGCGGTAACAATAAACACACTAATCTGGCACTTAAGCCAGACGGTTTTAACAGACTTTTCCAAAAACCTCAATCAGTGTTCTAATAGCTGATAAAGGCATTTGATTTTTTTTTTTTGTGTGTTTTTAAGTATCTGATTTTATATTTTTAAAGTTTAAAGTTTGCATGTTCACCCTGTGTTGGCATGGGTTTCCCTTCCGGTTCTCTGGTTTCCCTCACAGTCCAAAGACATATAGGTGAATTGAATAAACTAAACTGGCCGTAGTGTATGGATGTTTCCCAGTAATGAGTAGCAGTTGGAAGGACATACGCTGTGTAAAACATATGCTGGATAAGTTGGCTGTTCATTCCGCTGTGGTGACCTCTTATGAATAAAGGGACTAAGCTGAAGGAAAATGAATGAATGAATGAATGAATGAGTTTTCATATTTCCTAAAGGTGACATAGAATGAAAGTCTGGATATACATGGGCATAGCTGAATAGTAAGAGTCCAGTACAAGGAAATTACATACTGTGAGCCTCAAACACCAATGTTTACTTGTTCTCATGTAAATCCTGAGTATTGACCTTATTCTAAAATGCGGAAGTGCGCCTGTTTTCGCGATTGTCTTAGAACTTCCGTTTCAGTCGCCTATGGGAGAAATGACAAGGAATAATAAACGGCAAAAAACGGTCAAACTACTTGCTCTACAAACAAATGTTTGCATGACTATACAGACCAAGTAGAATAATATAACAAGGAAATATCAGTTTGCAACATCAAACAGCGAAACGAGCAGTTTTTAATGTCTAAAAATGAATGTAAGTGAATGAGACCGGAAGTCTTGTGCCAAAAAGATTCAAATGGCAGCGCCCGCTCGTCTGCGGAGAATAAGGTCAATAAAATCCTAGTAAAAAGTATTAAAAAATACAGACTCTGACGATGCACACAGGATAATGTGCACATCCCAGGCACAGTTTTATTGGCAACAGTATTTCCTAATGATATTACAACAATATTTTTTCCTGATTTTATTTTTCTAAGTTCATAGAGACTAAAAAGGAGCAGTTTTGTAAAGAAGGTGGCCATACATGACATTGAATAGGCATATATTCTGTTTAAATGTATCTTTTGTTAATTTAACATGTGAAATTTGCCACGTATATTTGTAATGAGGCAACAGACTCGTGTACCCATTTGTAACAAGGCAACAAAAACATGTAAACTGTTTAACGTGTGTTTGTGTCACATCACTTAGCTCTTATGTGATTTTCTTGAGTGAAAGGATGGCAGTAAACTTTAGAAAATTCATCTATTAATGCAAATGTTTGTCTTCATATACTGTATTCCCTCGTTATAACGCCGTTTCGCAGTTTTGCAGATTTTTTGTGTGTGCAATTTTACGTGCTTTTTTTTTACAGCATATTGTGTTCTGTGTCATGATTGGCTGTAGACCATTGTCAATCAATCTTCTCCATGTCTTCTGTACAATACAGAATGCATTCAGCTTGCAAAATTAACAAAAATTGGGTCGCTTGCAGTGTGATTTCCAACAAGGATGCAATAAGAGTTGTAAACGTCTGCATCAAGACCATCGTAAAGGTGTTCAAAAACCAGATGCGCTGTGCCACACAGCATCATGCATTTTAGAATTGTATCCATAGGTTTATATCAGGGTATGCACACCGGTGCCACAAGTCAGTAATGAATGTTTGCGCCTTAACAGGTTTTGATCTTTGGATTCATTCTATAAAACTGGACTTATTTTTCTACAAAAGTTTGAACTTTGAGTTTAAACAAGAGAGAAAAGTATGAAAATGTTATTGGCTGTCTGAAAAACATGTAAAGTGTGTAGAGAAGGGTTTTACAGCCTTAATGTATAAAATTTGTAAAATAAAATAAAGCTGACTACTTGGCAGATTTTGCCTATTGCAGGTTATTTTTAGATCATAACCTCCACGAATAACGAGGGACCTCTGTCTTTTAAACTGAAAAATACAACTCTTAATACATCTTTGTAATTGGAGAGAGAGTGTTGGCCCTGAGATAAGCTGCAGAGCGTCAGATCTAAGCTCATTAATATTCATGACCATTCTAAATATGGTCAAAACTGAGCTTTTTATTCTTGGGGTAAGTCCTATGCTAATAAATTATCAAATCAAATTTTTTAACTGACCTAAGCCACATACCTACTTCATCAGAGAACAACTTAACTTATTTAATCAGGGTAATCAATGGCACTTTTAATTCTACACATTTTGTCAGAAGAAAACATACATTAAAAATAACAGAAATCATAGAAATAAATATACAAATTAATGCAATATATATATATATATATATATATATATATATATATATATATATATATATATATATAGTAAAAGTTTGGAAGCAGTAAACGTGGTAAGTGGTTTCAATATATTAAGGATCCAATAAAATAATCACTAGGTAAATTTCCTCTATATATTTCCAATATGTAAAATTAAAGTCTATTAAAACAGAAGAGAAGCATTAATTTGACTGCCAAAATCACTGCAAAAAACGTTTAAAAGTTATTTCTGTAATATGTAGCATTCACTGTCCCGATAATGTTACCCTAAATGTCCTTACCTGTTTAGAAGCTCCAGTAAAATATATGAATATTGTAGTATTCCAATGAGCAACTCTCTGCTCAAGTAATGTTGTCACTAAGTGGTTCATGTTCTCTGTTGCGAGCGCATCTCTAAGCAGAAGCCGTAAATTATTTTCAAAATGGGCTACATGGGCAGGCGTGCTGAACAGGCCAGGCAATCATTCACACACAGCATTGAACAACCTGGATTTCTGCCACGAACTTACTTGTAGTCATGGAAAGCCTTTTTATTTTAACCTTCCACTGTGGCCTGATTGGCTTATCAACTTAACAACTGTGGCTGATGTCCAATGCATTTTTTCCTGTAGCATATGCTACCAGTCAAACGTTTGAGATAAGTTAGTCTATTATTATATTATATTATATTATATTATATTATATTATATTATATTATATTATATTATATTATATTATATTATATTATATTATATTATATTATATTATTATTTAATAAATTAACCTAGTTACTTTAACTGTATAATTGTGAAATGGAATTCATATTTTATTATAGTAAATTAAGAGTAATCTAGAGGCCTTTTCCTTTCATATGAGCTACTTCTGGCATTAAACTGATCAACTAGAAGTCAAGTTATTATTTGTTGTTCCTAAAACTTAAATAGGGGACAAGACTTTTGTCAGGTAGTGTATGTTTTTTTAATCAAGCATGCAGCCTTGCACAAAATAAAAGATTAACTGGATTTGCAAATTTTTTTAAGGTAAGCGTTTGTAAATAATCTATATGTGCTGATCAGAAAAATTAAATTGAACATTACTAAATATAAGGTGAGGCAGTGGCGCAGTAGGTAGTGCTGTCGCCTCACAGCAAGAAGGTCGCTGGTTCGAACCCCGGCTCAGTTGGCGTTTCTGTGCTCAGGTTTCCCCTACAGTCCAAAGACATGCGGTACAGGTAAATTGGGTAGGCTAAATTGTCCGTGGTGTATGAGTGTGTGTGGATGTTTCCCAGAGATGGGTTGCGGCTGGAAGAGCATCCGCTGTGTAAAAAACTTGCTGGATAAGTTGGTGGTTCATTCTGCAGTGGCGACCCCGGATTAATAAAGGGACTAATGCCGAGTTCAGACTGCATGATTTTTAAAGTAATCGTGTCACAGATGTTTTCACACTGCATGACTATCTGGGCTAGCGTTTCGTCGCTGCTTTGTTTACACTGCAAGATGGATCGGCGACAGGGACTTTCACATTGCATGACTCGCCGACAAGTTCGTCCAAACTACATCTCACAGCCAAAAACACGTAGTATATCTTTTGTTATTAACTACATAATGAGTAAGAAGCCTTTAATGGGGTAGAAAATGTACATATTTGCTCACCTGGGTTTAAAGGGAATTAGCCATTTCTCCTCAACGTTGATAATAAACTAATTTCTTTCTGTATGAAACGTCAAACAGACACGGTTGCTCCTGAGTCCTGTCAAACCTCCACTAGTTTTTCCTGCATTTCGTGGGTCTAAATAAACCGAAACAGAGCGCTTTTAACTTCTCCCCCAACCTCCCGCTGGCCTGCAGCAGGTATACACACACGCACACACAAGTGAATGCTGCTCTCTCATTGGCTGTTGGCGATCGCTGATGTTATTTTCAGTCAAAACTCAATTCACACGGCATGATTTGAATCGCTGACAGCTCCAGATATTTAGCATGCCAAATATCTCAAGTGGTGCTCGCTGCAGAGCCATTTGAGGAGAGCTGAGCTCCAGCGATGGGGAGCTTAAGCTTGAGCTCCACCTCTTTTGCACTTCTTCTACGAGTGATGTCACTGGGGGTAGGGTTAGGGGTGGGGTTGTTGTACGCATTAAAACAGCTTACAGGAGGAGGAGCGACAGCTCATGCTCCCCCTCGCTGGAGCTCAGCTCTCCTCAAATGGCTCTGCAGCGAGCACCCTCTCAAATATCTCGCAGGCATCGGCGACTCATCGGCGATTCTTTCAGATCGCGTCTTTGATAGCTCATACTGTGTGATTGTCACTCACGTGCATGAGCAGCAATTTGCCTGTGATTTCAGGCATTTGTCGGCGATTCTCAAAACCTGTCGGCGAGCCAAAATCGGGGCTAAAAATCACGCAGTCTGAACTAGGCATAAGCCGACAAGAAAATGAATTAATGAATTACTAAAAATAATTTGCAAGTTTAAATTCAGCCCATATAATTTACCACTTGCGTAAAAAAAATTGAGTAATTTCCAATGAATCATTTTTTTCAGTGTGGTGGAAGAGACTTGTTGAAAGCAACACAAAATTTCCTTCTTTGGAAAATATCCTTGTTTCCAATAGTGCAATGGAACTGCATCATAAAGGGATTTAGTGTATTCCACTGATCTCTTGTCTCATAGAGAGGAAAAGGTGCTGATCTCTGGTTGCCAGTGGGTGGTATCAGGCAGAGCCATCTGTTTCCATCTGTTTCCACTGCAATCGAGAGGAAAAGAGGCCTGCAGTCAGGTTCAAACACAAGCCGCTCATGAATCGCACCTCTGACTCACGAAACCATGACTAGCTATGTCTTTTTAGGAAAGAATATCTTTGCGTTCCATGTAAGAATCACCTGAAACAATCTCCCTGTACGTATCTGATGGACATTTCGCTGTTGCAATAAATGCATATCTTTCCACATGCTCAACCCCATTGTTCTTAGTCAAGCAAAACACAAGGACAATTGTGAGGAAGTTGCAAATAAACGACAGATGTACTTAAGCATGTCTGGACATGTTTCGAATGAGGCATGTCAGAAAACTAGTGGAGTTTCAAAAGTGCTGTCAAGCAAAAAAAACACACATGATGGAGGCAGTTGAAAAGGCAAGACCTTTGAGAGCTAGGGGGCAAACATAAATAAACAGTGCTTAAAGAGGAAGAACTTGCTTTTCTGGGAATCTGTGAGCAGATTCATACACAGAACTACTTCTGAAGAAAAGGAGTGTTTGTAATCAAATGGTACCCAAATATTTAAGAATACGATATAATTGAAGTGATGTTGAATTGGTGTGACATTGTTCTGAACATGATCAGGTCAATATGAAGTTATTTTCGAGTGAACTTTACAGAGAAGAAATATTTGTTTCTGCTGGTAGACACTTTTAAACTGCTGCTGGTCCATGGTGAGTGTGGCCCTGTTTCTCCACCTTATTTGACACAAAAATCTCCTTTTTAAAACATTAACACTGACCCAGCTGACAGAGAAAGTTCAAAAAATATTCAGTAAAGTTACTTAGGCCCAATCCCAATTCTACCCCTTAGCCCTTCCCCTTACCCCTACCACTCGTTTTTCGCGTTCACGCCAAGGGGTAGGGGTGTCCCAATTCTCTTTAGCTTGAAGGCGTAGGGCTAAGGGGAAGGGGTGAATAGCCCTTTGGACGAAGTTTTTTCAGGACCATACTCAAAACCAAGGGGTAAGAAAATTTCCCAGAATGCACCAGCCGCAACGGCAGTATTGCTGAACCCGAAAAGTAAGGAGATCCACAAATTAGTATTTTTTGTCATTATTACGAATTTTTACAACAAACAAACATTTTTTAATATATTCATAACCGCGTTTGTGTTTTACCTTCATGCTTAAAAAAAAGCTAAATAAACCGCTAAATTTCACAATCTTTAATCCATAATAATACCTCCTGTATTGCAGTTTCACAACATTCTGACACTCGAATATCCTGTCAGAAAAGTCTAGTGGCTGGGAATGAGCTTTTTACAGTGTCTGCTATAATGTTAGTGTTGTTTTTGTGTGTTTACATAGATGAATATGTCCACATTAGATCGTTATGATAACTTAATATATGCCTTCAGTGATTTCCTGAAAATAAATACCAAAAAATACCACAACTGGAATAACTACAGCCATCGCTATCATCTGATCTTATATGAAGCTTGAAAGCGCAATGACATGTGATGATGTGCAGGTGCTGTAGTGCTGTCTCAATTATTAGGGGTAATTATTTTGAGGCCTTCCCCTTAACCCTTGGTTGTAAGGGCCAAGGGGAAGGGGTTGGGGTACAAAAATAGAATTGGGATTGGGCCTTAAAAGGGTTGTTGCTAAATCAGATATGGTTGCGGCCGGAAGTTAACAAAAAATATTTATATTATTTATTAAATTTCCAATTTATTGTATTTTAATCAAGTCTACCCCTACCCCATCCATAACCTCAAACGTCACAGTAACGTAAAAACAGTAGTTGTACCGATTATTATTTATGTTATCTATTAAACCACCCAAAAATTTATTTTTTTAACCCCTACCATAACCCTAAACCCAACCATCACAGTACTGAAAGAATATTAATTATTGTTATACAGTGTCAAAAAAATGTTGCTTGATTGATGTGCATGTCACACTTGCGGCCAGCCATATATCCTATCTAGACTTTAACACTTAAAAGTTGTATAAATGTTAGCATGCAAACTGATTCAAATAAATTTTGTGGAACATTCTTGTAAATTTGATAGAAAATATATATTTACAGTTGAAGTAAGCCCCTCTTTGAATTTTTTATTTCTTTTTTAAATGTTTCACAGATTATGTCTAACAAAGGAAGGAAATATTTACAGTATGTCTGAAATTATTTTTTTCTTCTGAAGAAAGTCTTATTTGTTTTATTTTGGCTAGCATAAAAGCAGTTAATAAAAAAACCTTTAAAGGTCAAAATTATTAGCCCTTTTAAGCTATATTTTATTTCAATAGTCTACAGAACAAACCATCGTTATACAATAACTTGGCTAATTACCCTACATAGTAAAGCCTTTACTTGTCACTTTAAGCTGTTTAGAAGTGTCTTGAAAATTATCTAGTCAAATATTATTTACTGTCATCATGGCAAAGATAAAATAAATCAGTTATTACAAATAATTTATTAAACTATTATGTTTAGAAATGTGTTAAACAGAAATTGGGGCAAAAATAATTCAGGAGGGCTAATAAATCTGACTTCAACTGAATATACATTATGAATGGAATGTTCTATTAGCTATTTAAATACATTCTGATAACATTAATATAACAATATATTATCATAATCTTTAGAATAAAAAAAATTGAATGAAAACAAAATGGACGTTTTGAATGTTCTATTATCTTCCACAATAATGCTTTTAAAATCGACTGAGAACATTAGGGAAATGTAACTTGGCACTCAAATCTTGAGATAATCCTAAGTACATTGCTAAAGCTACACTACATCTAGGATGTGATCACGTCATGATAATGATTATGTTGTTGATGATGAAGATGATAATGTCATTTTAAAACATTAGTACATTGATCCAATAGAAACTGCACCTCAGGTGGGTGGAGACGGTAAGTAAGAACCTATTAGGAACTGTTTTATTGCAGGAACACACTTGTATTGGATTAATCCTTCAGACTGACAGCTCTTGCATTTAGCGATCAACATGAAAAACAAGAACACAACTGCATGATCGGCTCACACTAAAGACACATTTTATGCAAAAATAATTATTTCTGCAAGGTGACAAAAATGTTGCCTAAATGTATGCATTTCAGTGCATTTCCCAAAACAAAAAATTATTTGGCTCGTCTGACCAGCAGTCATCTGAGTGGTTCAGTGGCCTCTCTGTAGCCTCGCCACTGGTCGATGTAATCTAGTTCAACACGTGAATTAGATGCACGTGATTGATTGAGTTAATAGCACACAATGTGAAATGCAGCACCAAGTTTAACGTTTTTATCTGTATCTGACATCCTGAGAGCTCTAGTGTTACACAATTTAAATACTATGTAGTTCAGGTCTAATGATGTCACCCAGCTGAAAGATTTAAAGGAGTGCTGGATCAGCCTGTATTTAATCAGGAGCTGGAATAACAGAGACCTTTTCATTCTCAACCAAGAGAAAATCCTTTAACTGCATAATTGGATAGTTCTTCATTTATTCACTCTCTCCTGGTTAAATGTCAAAACACAAAACTCACATTCATGAACCTTTTCTTTTTTTTTTTTAATAGTGAATTATTTATTGGAATCACTGGATTTTTGAGGCATTTTTAAGCTTAACCGCAAACTCAATGAATGAACATTTTTAATTAACATGAACATTGTTTTCCACAAACAACACCCGTTTATGTTTGGAATGACATGAACAACATAATTAAAATAAAAAATAAAAAAATAAAAAAACGTTTTACTACAGCAGATATATTAAAGTTACTTATTCTGATGAAGCTGAAGTTAGTATCTTCTGATTTTTGGATTATCATAACAATAGAATTATGTTCTCCCCAAAATATTAGAAAATAATTAAAGTTACACTACAGATATATTAAAGTTACTTATTCTGATGAAGCTGAAGTTAGTATCTTCTGATTTTTGGATTATCATAACAATAGAATTATGTTCTCCCCAAAATATTAGAAAATAATTAAAGTTACACTACAGATATATTAAAGTTACTTATTCTGATGAAGTTGGATCTTCTTAGTCAAAATATGTTTAACCTTTAATTTTCAGGTGAAAAGATTATCATGACTAATTATTTTCTTTAAATTTATAAAAAAAATAATACTACAAAACATTGAACAAAGACATTCTAACTTTTAAGGACATTTAATACATGGTTAAAAAAAACAGACAAATTAGCATTTTGACCCATTATCATATCAAAGGATTCTGTTTCTTTGCATTATTCAAGACTTACACTGATGCATTTTTCATTGACTTTAATCATGGTATCAGATTAACTTCTTTTCTTAATCACAATCAAATGCACAGGGTTTCATAACAAGTGGGTGTGCGTAGTATATTTTATGCACCCCCTATGGTCTATTTATATCCATATAGAGTTGAAGTCAGAATTATGAGCCCCCCTCAATTATTAAACTGCTTTTATTGTAGCCGAAATAAAACAAGTAAGACTTTCTTCAGAAGAAAAATATTATCAGACAAACTGTGAAAATTTCCTTGCTCTGTTAAACATAATTTGGGAAATATTAAAAAAAAAATCTAAGAAAATAAAATTAAAAAGAGGGCTTTGACTATATACTGTATGTGTGTATATATACAGTTGAAGTCAGAATTATTAGCCCCCTTCACATTTTTTTTTTCTTTTTAAAATATTTTCCAAATGATGTTTAACAGAGCAAGGAAATTTTTATAAAATAAAAAAAATTTATAAAAATAATATTTTTTCTTCTGGAGAAAGTCTTACTTGTTTTATTTCGGCTAGAATAAAAGCAGTTTGTAATTTTTTAAACACAATTTTAGGGACAAAATTATTAGCCCCTTTAAGCTATATTTTTTCTCGATAATCTACAGAAAAAAACACTGTTATACAATAACTTGCCTAATTACCCTTACCTGCCTAGGTAACCTAATTAACCTAGTTAAGCCTTTAAATGTCACTTTAAGCTGTATAGAAGTGTCTTGAAAAATATCTAGTAAAAATATAATTTACAGTCATTATGGCAAAGATAAAATAAATCAGTTATTAGAGATGAGTTATTAAAACTATTATGTTTAAAAATGTGTTGAAAAAATTAGCTCTCCGTGAGACATAAATTGGGGAAAAAAATAAAACAAGCGGTCTAAAAATTCAGGGGGGCTAATAATTCTGACTTCAACTGTGTGTGTGTGTGTGTGTGTGTGTGTGTGTGTGTGTGTGTGTGTGTGTGTGTGTGTGTGTGTGTGTGTGTGTGTATATATGTATGTAATAAATTTAATATTTATATAAACTTTTTTTATTATAATATGGACTTTTTTGTAGTTATTTGGCTCATTTCCTATTTAATTATAAGGTTTAAATACTTTTTAATTGCTATTTTTTCCTGGATGGTCATCAACCACACTTTTTGATGTACCAAAAACATTTCATAAAGATTTTTTTGAAGAAAAAAAATATGAAAATAAGACTTATTTTTCAAATACAAATTTATTACATAATTTATCATTAGAAAAAAGGATGCTATTCAAGTTTTAAATTAAAAACTAGCCTATTTTTCATTTATTGGGCAAACACAAACTGGTCAGCTAATTTATCTTTCTTCAGTCATGCTGAAGTAACAGCCAAATCAGGATTCTGCTTGGTCTTAAAGCCTTCGATGGTAGGCCAATATTTTTTTTAAACTTCCATTGACTGTGTTTTTACATAAACTACCACTGTATTTTTTGTTCCTACTATGGATGTCAATAGTTGTTTATGTATTTTTCCACCATTCTTTAGAATATCTTGTTTTGTGTTCAACAGAAAAAATGAATTCTTAAAACTTTACAACCACTTGAGAGAGGATTTTTATTTTAGGGGAACTATTTTTTAAGAAAAATCAAATATGGGAAAAAACTAAATTATAATGAGTCAGAACACTAAAAATAGAGTTGCAGTATGGGACTGTCCCAGGTAAAACTGGAATTCTGCTCACCCTAATTAAGAGGAGCCTTGGTGAACAGAAGTGAAAAAGAAATACTGATTAAATCCAACCCAAAAGCTTGTAAACCATGACGGAAGTATGAATTGAAAGTCTCGCTTTTTAACTCACGCATCTGATTTGTTCTCATAAATATTCCACAACTCTCATAACCTGACGGTGTGTTTGTTTGAAGTTTTGACTAAGCCTGTGTGAGTAAAAAGTAACAGTAAAAGCAGGGGTGCATTTCTCACTCTGACCGAGCAATCCACTGTCACCCACTTGCCAGTGTTTCCATATTCAGTTGAAGAACCAGTGAATCACATTCGGATCGAACAACAAAAAAATGGAGGCAGATGGGAGTTTTTGTTTCCTTTCGACAGCTTCCTCCATTTCCTTGGCTAAGCCTCACAGTTTCCCTTCCCTGCCCCCTCTGGCTGAGCGTCACTGCTGAGTAACACAAACTGTGACTCTGTGGCCCAGGTGATTTCACTCATATGATCCAGCATGTGTAAATAAACCGAGAAACTCTTATATAAACACTGCATGAGAATGGAGAGCTAATAGCTCATAGCGTTTACTTGCATCAGAACTATTAAAGACACAGTACATCCCCAAATAATGACAATTCTGTCCTCGTGGTTTTCAAACTCGTGACTTTATTTCTTTTGCCAGAGACATTATTTCATACAGGGACAGTGAATGGGGTTCAGTGTTTGGTTTGAACTCCAGTGACTTCCATTCAGTGGTGGACAGCAACGATACAGTATGAATTTGTACTTGACTAAAGGTCCAATAAAATTGAAATAAAGTTTTTTAGATGTTAGTATCAGTATTTTTCATTTTTAGGATATCTATAAGCTGGTGTGCCCCAAAACAGTGACAGATTTCACATTTATAAGATATAAAACTGATATAAACATGTAAAGCTTGTAGTTTGTCACTTCCGCCTAAATTGATCAACAGTTTTATTCACGTCACCTCATACTACATTTTCTCCTCACATAGCCAATCAAATGCTCTCTAGTATCTGACAAGCCTCGCTCCCTTCATGATGCTTCTCATTTGCTTTTCATTTGATGTGCTTGAGCTCAACCACTCTCACTGGCAGAGTGGTGATAAAACGAAAGGCTATTGACTGTTTAAAAAAAAGGGGGGGAGGAGGAGTTACACTAGGTCCCACCGTTTCTTCATGATTCGGTTGAGATTATGTCAAACATCAAATAAAAATGCACATTTCATAGCACTTCACGGGACCTTTAAGTACATATTTTAAGAATCTGTACTTTAGTATTATTATTTTAGGAAACTTTAACTTTACTGCATTCCAAAACGAAATACTTTTTACTCCACTACAGTTCTTAAATGAATCTGAGTAAAAGGTTATTTTGAAAAGAAGAAACTGTCAGCTTGCTGGACGCAAGATGGCAGGTAACAAGCAGTTTACCTTTTAAATTTGTTCACAAATTGCACTTAATATTTAAGTTGTAAACTTGACTGACTCTGACTTAAGTCGACTCTGTTCATCGGAGTCAACAGCTCATTTAAATGATACAAACTTTAAAAAAAGACTTTTGCTGCTTGTTTAAACTACTCATTTAAAGGGCCATGACACCCCCCACTTTCAGTTAAAGTCTACTTCAGAATTTTTTCAAAAGATGCATGATTAATGGGCGTGGAGCTCCGCGAGCATCGGGCAGGAGTGGGCGTGGCCATTAGGGGAGAACGTGAGCGAACGAAGCTAGCTCACAAAATGAGACAAACCGTGAGGAGACGCATGAGTTTATAGTTTACAAATTTAAAATGCAAAGAAATGAAACAGTGATTTAATGCCCTGCTACATTTGTTATTTGTAATTTCATTTACACAACCACATAAATAAATATAAAATAAAAATATATATTTATTAAGATAAGTGTGTTCATGTAAACCCTATAAATGAGGACTTCTCCCTCAATCCCCGTATCCAGCAGACTCAGTGCAGCAGGTCTCCTGACCTGTCTATTTTAACCGTTAGCCCTGCTGGTAATCTGGAGGATTTAGGCAAACACAGCAGCACAGTGATGTGTCTGAATGTGAATGGACTCCTGATAAAAGACAGCGTCCGCCATTCTTCAATTCTCGTGCTGCTCTCCCGACAAAAATGCTAGCAGCACACACACAGCTTTGCTGTATGATCAGCCCTGACAAGATCGCGGGGGAAAACATGCAACAAACCGAGTGGATCATGGAAACAAACGCATATGAGCCTTCATGAACGGCTAAATACTGTGTGCCCCTGCCATGGGTCCGTGACGTGTCTCACAGCTCGGGCTTGACTCTGGCAGGTCTCATGAATAATTAAGCAGCCGGCTCTTCTCATAGGATAAGAAAACTCCACTATGAATAATAATGAGAAACCGACGCGTCATCATTGCACTTGCAGTACTGCGATACGTCGCCGATTTTGATCCCGCCCCAAAAATCATTTTAAACCCAGAAGCTGAAATTAGCTTACAAAAGCTCAAAATTATCCAGTTTTCCCCACAATTAAAGCTGACAGGTGCTAACATCGTCTTAACTGATGCTCAACACACACAAATCTGTTAATATAAAAAAAAAGTTCTCCAGGGTGTCCTGAACCTTTAAAATGAGTTGAAACAACACCATTATTAGTTTTTTTGGGACAACTTAATCAATTTGACAAATTTAAGTGGATTGAACATAAAACAATTCAGTTAACTTAATTGACTTGTGGCAATGTGGTGACGCAGTGGGTAGCGCTCTCGCCTCACAGCAAGAAGGTCGCTGGTTCGAGCTTCGGCTTGGTCAGTTGTCATTTCTGTGTGGAATTTGCATGTTCTCCCTGTGTTGGCGTGGGCTTCCTCCGGGTGCTCCGGTTTCCCCCCTACTAGTCCAAAGACATGCGGTACAGGTGAAATGGGTAAGCTAAAAATGTACATAGTGTATGTGTGTGATTGAGAATGTATGAGTGTTTCCCAGTGAGGGGTTGCAGCTGGAAGGGCATCCGCTACGTAATCCATATGCTGAATAAGTTCATTCCGCTGTGGCGACCCCAGATTGATAAAAGGACTAAGCAGAAAAGAAAATTAATAATTGATTTGTGTTGGGACAACATGAAGGAATTGTGTGTAAGCCAGTATTTTTTACAGTGCGTTCAGAGTTAGTCTCGAGTAAATGATTCACTGATTCAAATGATCCATTCAGAGTTAGTCTCCAGTAAATAATTTATGATGACATTTCTCGCTTGTTAAAATTTTAAAACTGGGTTTTATATACCATTGTTTGTTTGTTTGTTTGTTTGTGATATGGTGACATCATGTGAATGCAAACTATTTCTTTATTCTATATATAGGTGTGAGTATACTTTAAAAATGTTCCACACAATCATTTTGTGTTGGGACAACATGAAGGAATTAAGTTAGCTTAATAGTTTTTTACAAATTTAGGTGGATTGAACATAAAACCATTGAGTTGCCCCACAAAAAACTCAATCATAGTGTTGTTTCAGCTCATTTTAAATAGGTAGTTTGAACAAAAAGCAAACACATTTTGAGTTTACTCAATAGTGGAGTACAGGATAGTGTTGCATGGATAATTAGTGTTTTTTTCACAAAGTGACCACCAAATACTGACCAAATTGCCAGCAGCTAGCTCTCTGCAACTCTCACATGGTCACCAACTGAAGCTAAGCAGGGCTGTGTCCGATCAGTACCTGGATGCGAGATCACATGGGAAAGCTAGGTTTCTGTCGGAAGTGGTGTTAGTCATCCTAGTGGATGCTGCACACTGGTGTTGGATGAGATTTCCCCAAACATGTGTAAAACGCTGTGAGTGTCTAGAAATGTGCCTTATAAATGTAAGGAATAATAATAATAATAACTAATACTGCACTCAAATGCATAATACAGCATATTTAGTTTATTTTTTTGCACTTCCATGTGAATGAGGATCATTTTGCTGTTTGCTGTCCATTACCAAAACATTTCAAAAATGCAAAGGAGTTTTTTAAGTACATTTTTTTGATTAAATGGCCCTGTCACCAACCAATGGCCTGGCGTGCATAATTCAGCATATTTAGTCATTTTTGTGCATCCATGGGAATGAGGAGCCTTTTGACAATGTTGCTGTCTGCATGCAAATCTTTCCAAAAATCCAAAGGATTTTTTTTTCTCTTTTTTGGTTTAGCAAAACCATACACTTTACCATAAAAAGTGTTTTAAATATCTTTTTTTGCATATTTTTTAAGATTAAGTAAATTTCTCAGCTGAATAAATCTAAGACATGTTAGGCTCCCCTGCACTTTAAACTTATTGAGTGGTTGAGAACCATTAGCATGAGCTAAAAGACAGAGACTAGATGTCACAAAAGTCCATTTAGAATTTTATGGTATTTTAAGGAAAACCTCATGGTAATCCACACAAAGGAAGTGGTCAAACTTAGTGAAAGAGCAATTGCTGATGTTTAGCGACTGGATTTAATTATTAACTTCCTCTGTTCCACCACATGGCGGGACTATGAAGACCAAACAGGGCCTTGTCTGCTGGCTTGTTCAGTGTTTCCTGACAAAAGCCTGGATTGTATGGGCGGTGGGAGAAGGGGGATGTTGTGGGCTTCCTCTGGACAGGGCAGGGCCAGATAAACAGCGCTTTGTATGTTTGACTGAAGAATTTTCATGGAAAGCCCCCATAGTTTATCTCAGCAAAAATATATATAATAATAATAAGGGCGTATTTGTTTGTGAAAAGGGGTCTGCCGTTAAACCAGTTTACAATCATGTGTGAATGAACCGATTCATGTATAATTGGTTAAGTGTGGAGCAGCAACTTCCTTTTCAGCCTGATTATTCTGTATTGCACAAGTGATGAAAGTCACACCGTGGTAAGTCAGACTGTTGTTTGACTTCTAACACTGTTTTCTCAGGATTTCGGTCAATGTTGTCACCCTGATGACGGATTTGTTTGGTTCTGCTTTGACTTTCAGGATCTGATGTGTCAGCAGCAGGGCCATTCGATCAAAACATTAACTAATGGGATCAATATTGCAGGCAAGACGTCTCTGTATAGCAGCCAACTCTTACTGCTAGTTGTTCATTGTTGCTTGAGGATTTCTCTACTACATTTTAAAATACACAAAATGCATTAAAACAAAAATGTAGTCAAATAGACTAATTTCAAATATATTTTAGCCAATAATCACATGAATTTTTATTTATTTTTTTTAATATTTTTGTTAAAGGGGTGGTCCAGAGTGTATTTTAAGGCTTGGTTGTGTTTGTAAGATGCAAAGCAATGTGTGCATATACTTTTTTTTTTTTTAACATATTGTGCTGTGATTCCCGAATCAGCTCCACGTTACCAGAAAAAGCATCACACCGCTAATGGCATGCGCTTTGCTGTTGCGTAAGTACTGTCAGTCAAAATAGCTGTTAGTGGTATCAGTTTGAGCCTTAATCAGAGAGAAAATGAAGAGGACACAGCGGAACCTCATGCCTGCTCTCTTAATTAAAATCTGACAAGTGTCTTTTACATATATTCTGAACAAGCGTGTGTAAGTAATATGAAACGTTCAAATATCTTTTGTGAGTTTGTTATTTTAGATGTATAACGCAGGGAAAGCGGCTGCATAGAGAGACACTACAGTGCTGGTCAAGATTGTGGGTGTTTACAGGGTTTTGACTGATAAATATGAATTTGTAGCTAAATTGTTAGCGGTGCCAAACAGCATTTCCAGTTGTTTACGTCCTTGCTACAACATACTAACTTAACTCTAGACCCTATACATGTAATAGATCAATTTAAACAAAAAAAAATACTTACAGGTTATGGCTCACAATCTACAGCTTAGTCTATTGTGGTTGGAGGAGTTTTTAGCCAAATCCAGTGCTGGACTGGGAGAGATTCTGGAAGCTGTCCTTTATCTAATGCCTAAAAACTATATATTTTTTTATAATTCTCTGGAACATAATTAAAATGAAATTGTAAGCACTTCTCTCTTTGTGTCATGTCCTTTGGAAGCCCAAAAACAGAAACAGAAGAAGCTCTGTGAAAATGGCAGCATTTGGATGGCATTATAGCTATCTCTGCTATAGCATTACAGCGCCTCTGGCCGCGCCCCGACGCTATACGCAGTATATGCGCATGGTAAATGGGTGCAACCTGAAGCATTTATGATCTCACTAACCTGGATATATATTTTTTGTAGTCCCCAAAGGCTTTGCTAACTCTGTAAAAGCCAATGTCTCCCTTTGTATTGAACTTTGAGTGTATAATATTCAGAGATGTCGTTTATGTTCACACAGCTACATTACACATCAACTAAAGTTTAAAATATGATATCATTGTCGACCACCCTCTTAAAATAATTTTTAAATAATATATTATTGTACAACTATTTCTTAGTTTTGTTTGTTTTGTTTTTCTTTGTAATGAGGCCAATCATTCATATAAGAAATAAAAAGTAATCATTTTGACATATTTGGTGAAATAAAAACCTCAAAATTCATAGTTATGAGATAAAAAGATACATGTTTTATTTATCTCATACTTCTAACTTTTAATTTTTTAACTTTTAAGTCATAATTAAGTGTCTTAGAATCACGTTGATTACGAGTTTAATAGTCATCATTTTGGGATAAAATTAGAAAGTATGACATGCTTAACTCTTAACTATGCCAAAGTCAAAATTATGACAAAATGGGCTTTATTTATTTTTTATTACGCTCTAATGTTATACAGAGAAAATATTTCTGAGAAAAGACCGATTTCTCATATGCTTTGATTCAGATCACTGACGCAGTCTGTCCATTAATAACTATGTGTAACATGACACATGCATGGCTGCTCTTTGCTTAAACTGTGCATTATTAATAACTTATTGTCAGCATCACCCACTCCC
Source organism: Danio rerio (assembly GCF_052040795.2). NCBI lineage: Eukaryota > Metazoa > Chordata > Actinopteri > Cypriniformes > Danionidae > Danio > Danio rerio. The sequence goes on from NC_141022.1 coordinate 38,993,280, forward strand.
GTTCACCATCTGGACTGGAAATATATCATTGTGACGCAAATGGAAATGTGATTGTTATTAATATAAAGGTAATCAAAATTATGCTTTTGCATTGTTTTTCCAGCTGAAACGAACAAACCCAAAATGAAAGAGGACAAGCAAACAGCTTTGAAAGGTTTAAAAAGTGCAACATCTGTCCTTTGACTCTAGGCTTTTTCATTGTCTTTCTTTGAACAGTCTCTCTTTACAGGCTCAGATATGATGGCAGACCAATAAGACATTCCAGAGTAACAGATAGGGGGATTTTCCCAAAACATTCCCTGCTGATTATTATGGCAGCCTGGATCCCAGATGCACCTCACAGCAGCACTAAAGCCAAAGGCCTGAAGTCTGAGCATAAATACAGTGGTGGATTTATGTTTCTCCTGCGTGTTTAGACAAAGAGATTTACTTCTGGGAGACACCACTCTTTGTACTTTGCCTCAAAGTTAAAGTACAAAGTTTTTGTTTGACATCCATATTTTATCACACACAAAAAGCATGATATCTTGTTTTGGTGAGTCAAAGCAATCATAAGCTATTGAATTTTAGTGAATAGTCTAAAAGTCCCCCAGACATCTGGGTCATGTAGCGTAAATTGGGGACTCGTCCGGGATCTATTTCAGCTCATGTTGGTAGTATGTCCAATTAAAGCAGGGCTACCTAGAAAAGAAAAAGTGAGCTAAAGGGAAAACTGGCACAAAGGGGTTAAAAAAAAACATAAAACCCTTCAACAGTCTCAGGTGTAAAAGTAATTTGTGACATTGTTTGTCTTATCAGCTTTGACATTTGAGATAATATGCAGTTATTTTAACAGATGATTATTCTCACTCACTTTCCTTCAGCTTATTCCCTGCTTTATCAGGGAACCGCCAATTACTCTGGCATATGTTTTACCCAGCAGATGCTCATCCTGAGATTACAACCCTCGGTGCTGGGAAGCACCCATACACTTTAGATAATTATTCATTCATTCATTTTTTTGCCCTTCAGCTTAGTCCCTTATTTATCAAAGGTCCCTACCGCGGAATGAACCAGCATTTTTTTATGCAGCGGATGCCCTTCCAGCCACAACCCAGTACTGGGAAACACCCATACACACTCTCATTTACACACACAGTCATACACTACAGTCAATTTAGTTTATCCAATTTGCCTGTAGCGTAAGTATGTCTTTTGACTGAGGGGGAAACTAGAGCAACTAGAGAAAACCCATGCCAACATGGGGAGAACATGCAAACTCCACTAAGAAACTGCCAACTGGCCCAGTCAAGACTCGAACCAGTGACTTTCTTGCTGTGAAATAGTGCTAACCACAATAGGACAAAGTATGTTAATTAGTGCATTTTATACTATATACATTTGCAAATTTGTTTAAAAAAACATGAAAATATTGTTAGAATTTTACTTTCTGAGCATTTTTGCAACAGCTGATGATCCGTAAAAACAATACCCAATCAACAGCTCAAACATTTAAAGTGGCAAATAAAAAAAAATCACCATTCTGAACCGTTTGCATCACAAAAACAATAATATTTTATTGATTTTTTTTCCTTTCCATTGCTACTTTTCTAATGTTTTTTTTTTCGATGTAAACATGCATGTGACCATTATCCTCGCGTCTTTTGAAACATTGCATATGTGACCACTGTTTTTTAGATGCTGTGTCAAGTTGAAAGATCTTCAAATTTCAAATGCTTCCTGAAAATGGTCAGTCTTGTATGCAAGATTACCAAACCAAACATTTTTTTCAGTTGATCAACTTGCACGGATTAATGATTAACCTTAAGTCTGTTTCAGTATTATCGTGCTGACTTTAAAATAGAACATCTAGGCAACAAGCATAATGACAAGTTAGTTTTGTAATGTCCCAGTTACAAACATTAAAGCAAAGACAAAGTTAATAGCGCTCAATTCAGAATTTTTGTCCTCATACTTCTGAATCTAAAGCCATAGTTACAGTTTTAACAATAGCTATGTTTCCATTTAAAGATGCGTATTAAATGTATGCGCAAAGCTGGATTATCACATAAAAGACATGCAAATAAAGCAGCGTTTCGATCCAATGAGACAATAAGAACAAAATCGTCACTTCCGGATAAACTGGCACCAAATATCAACAGTAAAGATGGAATTTTTTGCAGTAGGAGAAGCTGCGTGAATCTTTTCTTCATTTAATAATTTACTTGCGCCTCAGAAGACAATGCTAACCCACAATGAACGTGTGGTGGTGTTTGAAGGCATCAGACGTGGAGCACAGACACTCTTGACAGTTCTGGAGGTAATGAATAATATAATAACACTAATACGAAAATGGTTAAGATGTTTTATAATGACCAAAACAACATTTCAGATGTTTTACAATGCGGTCAGCCTGCTGGTTTATTCATTCACACACATTTTTATCATCACATGATCTCTTATAACAAAATCACATGATCTTTTTTAATGTGCATACTGGAATTCGTCCAGTAAAAGTGTTTCCTTAATAGTTTATGTGCATCTTTTTGTATAGAAAAAAACGTTTGTCCTACCCAGTTACGTGCATACAATTTTTATGCGAATGTCCAAAATGTGCATAAAAATAGTTTCAATGGAAACAGCTACTGTGATATCTTAATCACCTATTATAACCTATTTAACTTGAAAGTATGACTCATCCAAAAATGAAATTCAGTAATCATTTACTCGCCCTCCATTTTTATGTTTTAGGCAAAAGAAGATATTCTGAAGAACTCTGCGAACAAAAACAGCCATTGACATCTATTGTGTTTTTTTTGTTCAAGCTATGTATGTCAATAACTGCTGGTTTTCAACATTCTTAAGAATATCTTCCATTGTGCTCAACATAAATAAATTTATGTGAAAAAAAGGTGCAAATGGTGGAAATGTTAATTTTTAAGTGAACTATCTCTTTAATATGTCACAATTGTCTACAGTGTTTAAACTTTCAGCAGTGAATATTAAAGCACACTTAACTAAACTGAACTTCAACTCTGAAATCTGTACTTTACTACAACTAAGCTGCTTTGACAATCTAGATTGTGAAAAGCACTATATAAATAAACATAATTTGAAATAAATTGAACAGTCTCACTAAAAAAAACACAAGTGAATTCAATACTTAGAAGAGTATTTGCTTTGCTTTTTTTCCCCTAAATTCATCTTTTCCTCATTGCTAACCGCTACTGTTATTATCTAGACACAGTCAGTTGTTGACTTCTGAGCTGTTGTTTGACTGAAGAATGTGGGTGTTTATGCTTGATCTGTTGCTGGGGTATTTCAGAGGTGAAATTTAGAGCAGTGGAGCTGACTTCTGCATCTGGAGGTGTGCAGTGTAATCGAGGGAGCACTTCACAGTGAGAGGCAGAGGGAGATGAGACTGTGGGTGGAGGATGAGTGCTTTACTCAGAGGAAAACCCAAACGGGGCCTTACCTGACAATAATAATAATAATACAGGAGACACTGATGAAGAACAAGGTATTCTTAGTAAGAGTACGATAAATCCGATTGTGAGCAAGACTTGAGAGAGAGAGAGAGAGAGAGAGAGAAACAAAATCCAAAAAAGATTATTCTTATATTAACTTATATAACTTATATTATTACAAAATCATCATAATACATTTATATTATATTATATTATATTATATTATATTATATTATATAATAGTATATTATATTATATTATATTATATTATATTATATTATATTATATTATATTATATTATATTATAGTATATTATATTATATATTATATTATTTTATATTATATTATTTTATATTATATTATATATTATATTATATTATATATTATATTATATTATTTTATATTATATTATATTATATATTATATTATATTATTTTATATTATATTATATTATATTATATTATAAGCTGTATCTATAAATAACTTAAAATGCATAAATTAGCTGGGTTTATTTTTCATTTAAAATGTCTTTCACCAGAAGGGGTAATGATGTACAGTTAAGTCAGAATTATTAGCCCCCCTGAATTATTAGCCCCCCTGAAATATTAGTTTATTTTTTCCCAATGTCTGTTTAATGGAGAAAAGATTTTTTTGGACCACGTTTCTAAACATAATAGTTTGTTCTGTAGACTATTGAAACAAAATATAGCTTAAAGGAGCTAATAATTTTGACCTTAAAATGATTTTTTAAAAATTAAAAACTGTTTTTATTCTAGCCAAAATAAAACAAATAAGACTTTCTTTAGAAGAAAAAATATTATCAGACATACTGTGAAAATTTCCTTGCTCTGTTAAACATCATTTGGGAAATATTTAAAAATATATTTTTTAAAATTATTCAAAGGAGGGATAATAAATGTATTATTGTTGAATTGAATTGTGTGCTTTAACAGTATAAAATAAATAAATTGTTTTAATTTGTTAGTTATTTATTTAATGAATTACATTTAAATAGTAATATATTTGTATGTAATTTAATAAATTATTTCATAGATAAGCAAATAAATAATGCATTGAAAAATGTATTTATTTTCACATGTAAGTTTCAATAAATACACAAATATATTTTTTAAATAATAAATAAGTAATAAAAAATAATAAACAAATAGAACAAGAAAACTAAATAATAAAAATAAATAGTTTATACATTTTTTGAATAAATAGATTTATTACAAAATATCTATCACATACAAATACATAAACTATGCATTTATTTTACAAAAGTACATGAATAAATATTGCATTTTTAAAAATAATAATAAAAATAAAGGTATTTTTTAAAACAAAGAATAATAAATGTATTTCTTAAAAATAAATATAAATAAACAAAAATAAATATAATTTTTAAAGAATGTATTTAATATGTAACTAACTAAATAACTTAATAAATAATGTATTTATTTTCATTAAATAAACAATTTATTTTTAAGTAAATCAATCAATAAGCAAACAAAAAGCAGGTCAAATATCTCATGAGTGTGGAATGTAAGACAAGTCTCTTGCCATTTTTCAGTAAGGTCGGGACTGCCCCGTGCCTGTCTCTCCAAAAACTCCCCTGTTCCTCAGAGTCATAAACCAGACATCTCTCAACTCTCTGCTGCTCATTCTTCTATAGTGCAGGAAAAAAAACAACTAAAGAGAACAAGAAACCTGCTGGGGGATTTATCTGACTTTCTCTGCTCATGAATAAAGCATGAAACAATGCTAAAATGTTCTTTGCTTAAACCAACCATATGCTGAACATACTGATGTTGTGTTACCGGACTGCCAAAACCAAACTGAAATGGACAGCTGGTTAATTAATGGATGTAATTTCCACCAACACACTGTATTAAGCACACATTTTATGGGTTTTCCATGTATATATTTTCCCCTCACTATTTCCACTCCTATGTTAAGCTCAGTATACAGATGTTTGTATAGGTTTGTTTTGAGTGTGTTTGCATGAGACGGTGCAAAACCCTACGTAATTTTTTCAAGTTGATAACAATCACACATTTAACCAGTTAAACCCTCAGTGTGTCAACAGTAAACTAATACTGAAACAACAATATAACCCCCCTCAGTCCCACACAGTGGAAATGTCCAGTCGTGTTACTGAGAGGTGTTACTTCACCTGACCTGACATTTCAGTCTGTGTGCCCTGACCTGTTATAACAGTATGATGTTAGGATCATGCTAAGATAATGGCACAGCACTTATGAACTCTAAACATATAACAAATATTAGATGGTCTATTTAGAGTCATTTTTATTGACTTATTCACTAACATTAAGCCTATATGGCAAAATGATTAGCCCTCCTTTGATATTTTTTTCTTTCAAATATTTGTCCTATTAGGTGATATTAAACAGAGCAAGGAAATTTACACAGTTTTTGAGAAAGTCTTTATTATTTTGTTTGACTGAATAAAACCAGTTTTATTTTATTTTTTAAATATTATTATCTCCCTTAATATATGTTATATATTATTATTGGCTAAAAACAAACCACTGTTGTCCAGTGACTTGCCTAATAACCTAACTTTACCTAAACTAGTTTAGCCATTAAACAGCTTTTAAGCTAAATAAAATATAGTATTTATTAGAAATCAGTTAACTTCTATGTAAAAAATATGTTGAAACAAAGATCTTCCTGTAACAGCACTTAGGAAATATATGAAAAATATATATATAATTTTGCCTAGGCAGCATGGTGGCGCAGTGGGTAGCACAATCGCCTCACAGAAAGAAGGTTGCTGGTTCGAGCCCTGGCTTGGTCAATTAACATTCTGTGTGGAGTTTACATGTTCTCCCCGTGTTTGTGTGGGTTTCCTTCAGATGTTTCCCTCACAGTCCAGAAAATGTGGTGAATTGGGTAAGTTAAGCTCGTGATTTGGTGATTGTGACATCAATTGATTTTACAAAATGTAAAGAATATGTGAAAATATAACCTTGATATCTGTAATATTGACAGAGTTAGGCTATGCCGAAAAGTTCTGAAAATCATTTTTTAGAAAATTCAGTTTAAGCAACGCATCTGAACAACAAGTATCCTGACTCTGTCGTATAACAAATTAAAGCTTAAGTGGGTTCTCCCATTTTTAGTAATGAATTATGGAAAAATTCTTGTTCAAAAAAAGTTTTGTTAAAAGATAGCCTGTATGAGACAAACTTCCTTCAAATTCCTCCCCAGCTTTGCCAAAGAATGTGTCTTGCTCATCATTCTACAAAAATGATCCACTGTTTGACATCATGTTATAATTTTTAATTATAATAATATAATTTCGCAGAGATTTATATACACCCCAAATTAAAAAAAGTTGACATTATAGAAAACACAAATAAAAAAGAAAGTGATTTCTAAATTGACCTTGACTTGCAGACAATATAGCAAACATTATTTCATGATGAATGCCGATTCTTGATAAAGTGTCGCCTAAAGGGGGATAGTCAATCAAAGTTCTACTTTGCGCACTGAAATTCCTTCAGATTCCTTCAGTCTCTTAATGAAATTCTGCACTGTTGAAGGCACTGTTAAAACATCCAAATGTCTTCTCATCTTTCTTTAAGGCACATTGTTTTTAAACATTTCAATAATTTTCCTACACATTTTTTGGCAATGGCAATCCTCGGCCCATCTTTGCTCCTGAAGGACTAGACTTTATTTGGGTGCTGCTTTTGTACCAAATCATAATTACAATCACCTGTTGACATCACCTGTTTCAAATCACATCATTTAGCCAATTTACCTGATTACTAGCCCTAAACTGCTCCTGTCACAACTTTTTTTGGAATGTGTTGCCTGTGTGAATGACAGGAAAGGATGTTTATTTACAAATGAAATGAAGATGATCAGACAAAACACGAAATATTTTGTTCATGTTATTTACAATGAAATACAAGTCAAAGTAAATTTGGAAATATCTACTTCTTTTTTAATATTTGTGTTTTTCATGCTGTCTCAACTTTTACTCATTTGAGGTTGTAATATTTGGGTTAAACAATCCACTTTCTGTTCCTCATTCTTCATAACAGCTGACCTGTCCTACAGGGAATTCATCAACCCATCAGCAGCATGCTGTCTAACCAAATTCTTTTGTGATGAATAAGCTATAAAGTGAGCTAAACATAAAATAAGCAGGTTGTCTTGACACATATTGAGCTTTAAAACAAAATCAACCGTTCTTTATATTTCCCTGATGAAACGGAACCAAATGCCAAAAATCGCGTGTCCTTCCATGCATATTGACCTGACATTTGTGCGTGTGAAGAGATTTTCATTAGTCTATTTGCTGTCACTAATGTTTTAAAAGGAAATTCTTAACATAACAATATGCAAATTAGGGTGTGTTTCTGTACTGAACGTAAACCCAGAGATGATTGAAATCAGTGTTTAGGTAGCAAACCTCTAATGTTGTTGTTTTATTTGATTTTTTTGCTCAAAATAACAATACATTGATTAAATTAATAATTTAAGTATTTCTCATGTTAAAAGTGTAGTTAATACTGTATCTCACAACCTTGATATTCAATTCATCATTCACTGCAATAAACTGAAAATTCATATTTCTGTTATTTTCCTGACATTGTTTAATGCTCTTTTTCTTGACTGTTTATTATGCGACTTTAGTCAGGGTTTCACAGAGGGGGTCACACACATCTAATATATAATACATTTATATATTTAGTACATGTCATTTACTATGACCATTTATGTGAAGCTGCTTTGACACAATCTACATTGTAAAAGCGCTATACAAATAAAGCTGAATTGAATTGAATTGAACATGTTTCAGTTATTATACATATTACACACTGAAATTACATGCCATATAAAGATGGATGTATAGATCAACAGACAGGCACAGTGCTCAGCATATATAAGTACACCCCTCACAAATCTATCTTTTAAATGAATATTTTTAATAAGAAGCTATACAATATTTTTTTTTCCCTCAAAGACATGTGGTACAGGTTAATTGGGTAGGCTAAATTGTCTATAGTGTACGAGTGTAAATGAGTGTGTATGGATGTTTTCCAGAGATGGGTTGCAGCTGGAAGGGCATCCGCTGCGTAAAACATATGCTGGATAAGTTGGCGGTTCATTCTGCTTTTGCAACTCCAGATTAATAAAGGGACTAAGCCGAAAATAACATGAATGAATGACAATATTATATGTGTGCATATACATTTGATTAGTCAGTACTGTAGCCAAATCTGGAGCTTATCTAACAAAATAACTTGCGATTACAGTCCTTAAACTAGTAGACCCAAATTTATGTTATAGAAAAATATTAAACACAAATTTAAAAAAAAAAAAAGGAAAAATCGAGAAGAAAAATTAAGCGAAAATTTAATTAAAAAATTTTGTTGGAATTTTGTAGGTTGTAACATTTTTTTTTCAAATTTTTGCTTGAAAATTATATTTTCTTTCAGTTTCCAAATATGTTTGGTGAATAAAATATTAATTTAATAAATATATCTATTTAAAAAATCTATTTTGTTTAAATGTATCAATTCAATTCAATTCAATTCAGCTTTATTTGTATAGCGCTTTTACAATGTAGATTGTGTCAAAGCAGCTTCACATAAATGGTTATAGTAACTGGAACAGTGTGGTTCAGTAACTGGAACAGTGTGGTTCAGGTTTTAGTGTTTAAGTTCAGTTCAGTTTAGCTCAGTTCAGTGTGATTTAATCATTACTGAGAGTTCAAACACTGAAGAGCAAATTCATCGATGCGTAGCTCTACCAATCCTGAACCATGCGAGGCAGTGGTGACAGCGGAGAGGGAAAAAAAACTTCACCTGATGGGAGTGAAGAAAAAAAACCCTGAGAGAACCAGACTCAGTTGGGCACGACCATTTTAATTTCTCCGCTGGCCAAAGTCTTGTGCAGAACTTCATTCGTCATGGTTTAGGCTGGAAGATGGCCTCAGCGAAGACTCGTCTGTCCCTGGAGCGTCGCTGGAATCAGACTCATGTTCTCCACTCCCCACGACCATCAGCGCAGCAGCAGCTCAGGATATGGCCTGGTCCCGGATATGGAATCCTTGGGATCATCACGTCGCTGGTCTTGGATCCAATCAGTGACTCTGCATAATCTGAGGACCTCGGGATGAGTATCCCCAGGTGAAAATAGAGAATAAAGAGAATAATTAGCGTAGCTGCTGTTCATAGTGTATATAAGCAAGATGTAGAAGCCAGTGTGGAACTCGCTAGGTGATGCATTGAGTGTATGCTTTACTAAACAGATAGGTCTTTAATCTAGTTTTGAACTGGGAGAGTGTGTCTGAGCCTCGGACGTTATCAGTAAGGCTATTCCACAGTGTAGGAGCCATGAAAGAGAAGGCTCGACCTCCTTTACTTGATTTTGCTATTCTAGGTATGTACAAAATACATTTCCTGAGAAATGGGTAAAATATAAATTTTTTAAAATGGGGTGTCTTCAATTATGCTGAGCGCTGTACATAGGCTGAATGTTTCTGCAATGCATTGTGGAAATGTGTATTTCACAAACAGTACACTGTGATGCTGCTTTTTAAATGAGGCATCATATAAGAACCTGTGAATTTGCCGCCCAACGTTTAATACCTCTGCTGTCTAGGTTTTGAACTAGCACTATGCTAGCGTGTGTGTGAGTGTCAGTGCCTACGCAGTATCACTAGCAGTGCTGGGTGATGTGAGTGGGAGGCAAGAGGTGCGTCTGGAGTGCCGGTGTCTGTATGGGTGACCTTTTCAAGTAGACGAGCACAGCATGAGGACGAGAAACACGAGGGTCCAACGAACAACTACAGCGAAGCTCTTATTCTTAGGTGATTTCCAATGTTCTCAGGCCATGTGTACTGAGAGATATTACTACAGGGGATTATCTTTGAAATACAAGCGCTCTTATAGCCGGCCAGCAGATAATATTAGTTTTTTATGGGAGTGACAAGTGGAACTCCCTGATGTCTGTCTATTGTAAAAACATAAAAACTGGCAGCTTGCCTTGTGAGGGAATGTTTTATGGGAGGAAAGATACAGCAGGAATTCAACTTATCTGTGCCATTACTCAGATATATTTTGACTGATACGTCTGGATTCTCTTCTCAGTTATTATCGCGAGGCACCACATTGTAGCTCAAGACACATTGCACCTTTATAAATATAAATCACCGTCCTTCTCAAGTCTGCGCAGAACAGTTTGCTGTCTCGTCTGGTACATTAGAGGCTGGGAATTCACTGTGATGTGTGAGCAGAGCTGAGATTTTATTCATTCAGGGACTGCTTGAGCTGTCGCCTGATGGGAAGAAATCAAATGAGTCCACACTTCCTCTAGAGAGCATCTCTGAAGCGGCCAACCACTGCCGGAATGCTGCTGTCTGAAAGACAGGAGGATCTTATCGGGTACAAACACAGAGATGAGACACATGACGTGTGAATGATTAGATTGAGTTGTGTTTGCAGGCATCGTCATCTACAACAACATGATCATTTCTTGGTTCTGTTTTAGTACACACAAAATGTGAGTGCGTGAAGTTGTGATGAGCTACAAAATGACAGGGTAGTAATGGAAACTTTATGGACCGCTGGTTATTTGGATGGCATAGATCAGTATTTGTTGGTTGGCATAGATCAGTATTCCTGGTTCTGAAATGGCAAATAGAGATGTTCCTGAAAGGGATTGTAAGTTGTTGACGTGAAGTTGCATTTTCACTGTCACGCGTAACATTTCATTCATTCATTCATTTTCTTGTCGGCTTAGTCCCTTTATTAATCAGGGGTCGCCACAGCGGAATGAACCGCCAACTTATCCAGCAAGTTTTTACGCAGCGGATGCCCTTCCAGCCGCAACCCATCTCTGGGAAACATCCTCACACACACACACACACACACACACTCATACACTACGGACAATTTAGCCTGCCCAATTCACCTATACTGCATGTCTTTGGAATGTGGGGGAAACCGGAGCACCCGGAGGAAAACCCACGCGAAGGCAGGGAGAACATGCAAACTCCACACAGAAACGCCAACTGAGCCAAGGTTCGAACCAGCGACCCAGCGATGAGGCGACAGCACTACCTACTGCGCCACTGCCTCGCCCATCACGCGTAACAAATTATTATAATTAGTTATGTCGTCACTTAAAATGCAGTAAATCGTTAAACTTTTTTTGTCTTTAATGGACCTCTTTGTTCTAAAAACTGCTGCGTTATTATATATTTTACATTCATACAGCCTATGGTGTATAT